>NC_092224.1:30779348-30986848 GCF_036320965.1 Panulirus ornatus
CTATCATCCTCACTGTAAATGATGGTTAACACTATCATCCTCACTGTAAATGATGGTTAACACTATCATCCTCACTGTAAATGATGGTTAACACTATCATCCTCACTGTAAATGATGGTTAACACTATCATCCTCACTGTAAATGATGGTTAACACTATCATCCTCGCTGTAAATGATGGTTAACACTATCATCCTCACTGTAAATGATGGTTAACACTATCATCCTCGCTGTAAATGATGGTTAACACTATCATCCTCACTGTAAATGATGGTTAACACTATCATCCTCGCTGTAAATGATGGTTAACACTATCATCCTCACTGTAAATGATGGTTAACACTATCATCCTCATTGTAAATGATGGTTAACACTATCATCCTCACTGTAAATGATGGTTAACACTATCATCCTCATTGTAAATGATGGTTAACACTATCATCCTCACTGTAAATGATGGTTAACACTATCATCCTCATTGTAAATGATGGTTAACACTATCATCCTCACTGTAAATGATGGTTAACACTATCATCCTCACTGTAAATGATGGTTAACACTATCATCCTCGCTGTAAATGATGGTTAACACTATCATCCTCGCTGTAAATGATGGTTAACACTATCATCCTCACTGTAAATGATGGTTAACACTATCATCCTCATTGTAAATGATGGTTAACACTATCATCCTCATTGTAAATGATGGTTAACACTATCATCCTCACTGTAAATGATGGTTAACACTATCATCCTCATTGTAAATGATGGTTAACACTATCATCCTCGCTGTAAATGATGGTTAACACTATCATCCTCACTGTAAATGATGGTTAACACTATCATCCTCATTGTAAATGATGGTTAACACTATCATCCTCACTGTAAATGATGGTTAACACTATCATCCTCGCTGTAAATGATGGTTAACACTATCATCCTCATTGTAAATGATGGTTAACACTATCATCCTCACTGTAAATGATGGTTAACACTATCATCCTCACTGTAAATGATGGTTAACACTATCATCCTCGCTGTAAATGATGGTTAACACTATCATCCTCGCTGTAAATGATGGTTAACACTATCATCCTCGCTGTAAATGATGGTTAACACTATCATCCTCATTGTAAATGATGGTTAACACTATCATCCTCGCTGTAAATGATGGTTAACACTATCATCCTCGCTGTAAATGATGGTTAACACTATCATCCTCATTGTAAATGATGGTTAACACTATCATCCTCACTGTAAACGACGGAGAGGCAGAAGATCTCCTCTCTTGTGTAGAACGATGGCGAGATAGACAAATAGATAAACAGATAGATAAATAGATAGATAGATAGATAGATAGAGAGAGAGAAAGAGAGAGAGAGAGAGAGAGAGAGAGAGAGAGAGAGAGAGAGAGAGAGAGAGAGAGAGAGAGAGAGAGAGAGAGAGAGAGAGAGAGACGGTAGGGAGACACACCTCCCTCTTTCTTTTCTCCCTTACAGATGTTCCAAGTGACCTCGTGACTGACTCACCCGGGTGTCTTATAGCGTGTGTGTGTGTGTGTGTGTGTGTGTGTGTGTGTGTGTGTGTGTGTGTGTGTGTGCACATTCAGCAAGAGTAAAAAATTATATTGAGAGACTCACATGTGTAGGAGTGATTTAGTCACGCGGTCTCTTGGAATAAGGAGAGATATGAAGCAAATTAGAGGGGGAGAGCGACTCTCTCTCTCTCTCTCTCTCTCTCTCTCTCTCTCTCTCTCTCTCTCTCTCTCTCTCTCTCTCCACGACTACAAAGGCGCACACTCCATCTGCGCAGAGAGGACGAAGTTCAACAACGCTTCTGCGTCTCCCCCTCCTTCTCTTCTTCTCCCCTTCGAGCGACGGAGCCGACCAGTAGTCCATCCAGGATGCGTGGCCGAGACCCACGAAGGAATAACGGACGAGACGCACCCAGGGACTCCAGCAAGGGCGTGGGGGATGGATGGAGTGCGCGTGTCCCTACGTTGGCAGCGTGCCACCACCGCTGGGGGGGTCGACACAAGTAGCAGCTCCCTTTTTTTTTTTTTTTTTTGTGGGTGGATGCGGAGAAGGAGCGTGACAAAAACCCCGGAGGAGGAACACTCACCCACGTCTGTCTTCGAAATTGAATGGATGGCTTCAATATATCCGGGACTTGTGATGCCTGGATGTCGGCATAAATCATTGGTATCGATTAGTCAGGATATTATCGTATTTCCCCTCCCCAAAAGGAAAGGAAAAATGGGTGGGTTTTTTTTGGGGGGGGTGGGGGAAGAAGCCTTTCAAACTGACAGATACATCTAGGGCTAAGATGGCCGACCGCAAGTGTCATTTTATCATTCCTACGTCTTCTCGGGGGTCTTGTCCCTCCCTCCTTATCGTTCCCCCTTTTCTCTTCCATGTTTAATTTCTTCCGTCTTATCTTTCCTCCCATTCACCTCTTCCTCAACGTCTCTTTTACAACAACGAAAGGATGCAAAATATATTTCTCTCTCTGAAGCTTCGATTTTCGAGGGTCGCATTGCACCATCAGCAACTCGAAGTCTCTTGGTCTTTGGTCTTCCGCATCGCCGCCCCCCCTGTGGTGTCTACCAACTTCCCCACATCCAAGCAGTTCTTACTGTCCCTGAAGTATCCATCAGATGATGCGCTGTAGTCTTCACCTGAGCTGTTATCTGGTTGGCTTTCATTCTCGTGTGGTATCACTGTGACTAGGATGACAAAGAGAGGGCCGACTCTCGTCTCGTGAGTCTTTACTTGGTGGATACGTGGGAAGAATTCTGGTCCTCTGAGTACACAGGTTTTTTTGGTGATTAATAAAAAGCTTCCTTCCGTCATTCCACCTGTGTGCACACCATGCTGCCATAAGCTTAAAGTCTTCTAGGAATCCCTCATGACTCAAAAAGTGTTTTCTAGTTTATAAATATCACTTAAAAAACAACTTTTATAGGAATGTATTTAACAAGCGCATCAGTGCCTGCCTCGCCTTACACCAACTCTAACTAGGTCTAGTGTTCTGGTGTCTGGCAGTGTCATCCGTGCTTCCAAAATTTTGCTCCTTGACAGTACCATGTACACTCCTCGGTACTGCCCGTCCTGGCGCGCCTTGTTTGCAGCACTTGCTACCGCACATGATGAAGTACTTCCACCACTCTTGCCTGCCTCCTGGGATGGCTCGTCTTTCTCCCGGTGTCCATGGACGACGGTCACACGAATGATCTCATTCCTCTCGCTGGGACGACATCAACTCCAAGAGATCCACTCTAATCGGGGCCACGTAATGGACTTCTTCAGTAAATGGCTGGTCTGTCCTACATTCAGCAGGGGCGGGAGAGGTAGAAGTGGGATCTCACTACCATCTCTGGTCGAATGGATATGGTCGAGTCAGTCGAGTGACACGAGTAACAAACGCGCTTCTAATTGCTCTAAATATTACCTAAATTGTCTCTTAAAGGTTCTATAATCACACCTGGTCTGGTCTTTAAAGAAGACGACCTCGATGCAGATTAAATCATTAACGCTTCGCCCTCAGTAATCATAACTCTAAGGAGACCTTTAGGACGAGTAGGGTAATGGCTCAGGCCTTGGATGTGGTAGAAACAAAGGTGATCTCTACTTCTGTCTTCGATGTGCTCGTAGTAGTAGTAGTAGTAGTAGCATGAGGAGGAATGAACGCTTCTTCTCTTTTCATCTTCGTCCTCCTATCTCTAACTTGAAAAAGAGAGAGAAAAAGAAACAATTGTCCTGAGATGGGAATACAAGATTATCATGTCGACACCTCCAGGGAATAATCTCCAGTCAAAACGTGCACTCAAGATCCTAGCGACACAAATTAAACAGTCACCATGGAGCCATTTCTAAAGCGGAGGAGAGGCATTATGCAACGAAACGCAATCAGTAAACTTTTGGAGAGTTAACTCTTTCGCCCATCCATTAGCCCTTATGGACTTAGTCTTCGTGACTGCCAGGGAGAAGGACGGGATCCTGCTCTTGTAGGTGAAAATCATCATCATTCCAGGCACATGGCGAAACAGATTTCTCCCTTCAAGGACTTATGAAGCAGAGAGAAGGGTCATCTCTGCTACCCACTCACATCTCGACAGATATTATGAAGCAGAGAAAAGAGTCATCTCTGCTACCCACTCACATCTCGACGTATATTATGAAGCAGAGAGAAGGGTCATCTCTGCTACCCACTCACATCTCGACATATATTATAAAACAGAGAGAAGAGCCAGGATGAGGTCGATGAGACAGAACATCGAATACGTCCTTTTCTAAGTGGAACATACACGCCTTGAACACTGAAACTTGAGCGTCCACTCGACGTCCAGAGAACCTAAATCTTCGGCTGGCTGCTGGTATGTCAACAACGTCGACGGCCAGGCTTCTGACGAGTTTTAACGGTTTAGATTCGATCTGGAGAGGATTTAGGTAGGGCAATGACAGATGGAATCTTTGAGTGGATTCATGATTAGCAGGGGAGCACGATCCAATGGATTCTACACAGCTACAATCAGCAACCACGGCAGAAATATCATATCGATAGCTTACCCCATCGTTACTGTGTTATGAGGAAGCCAATTGACTGCTACTGCGAAGACCAGAACGCTGCAGTAGACGAAGGAGGCCACAGTACCGCCACTTGTCTCGTCATTTCGAGTTTCCAGAGTTCGCCGCGATATTACCTCTCGTCTCTAGCAATTTCGAGATGGATTTAATCATTGTATACCCTTTGAGACAGGGAAGTTCCCTTTCAATTTTGAAGTCAAGAAGTCATAGATCAAGAGCATAGGACGGTAGACACGAGTCAACAGATGTGATGATAGCAACCTTGACGATGCGCAATGTTAATACTCGATGTGTGGCACTGGGCAAGATAATGTATTGCTGGAAAACTTCCACAATTATCATATCACGCGGAGATCCAAGATCCTGTTGCCTACTTCCTATGCAGGGTACGAACCCCAAGATAATCATAACAACAGAACCATCTCTTAAGTTTCTCTCTCTCTGGCAGCTTCGAAGTCGGTCACTTGTGAGACGAGGAGCGTATATACTTTGCCGACCTGGCCAAGCCTAGGTGACAAGACTCGCACTCCAGCGCTTGTAACTAAGGACGTCATATTATCGTTAGAAATATAAGTGAATAACCTTCCTCTGGAGCAGGATAACGCTCTATGGGAACTTCGCCATCTGTGATCCAGTGGTTCCAGCGAAATATGGATGTTGCCTGAAACGCCACTGAGAGTACGACCCTTCCTGTGTTGTTTGGGGATCTAAGGTGATTAGAAACTTTGTGAGAATTTCGAATCACTGGGACAAACCCAGTCATAAGCGTGAGGCTTGCTGGAGAGTTTCTGGTAACTCAACCACTTGACTTTGATGTCAAACTCTTGACTTCGATGTCAGAGCCGTGAAAGTAGCCGTCGAGAATGGACTGGTTAGTCATTCTTATCCTCTCGTGTGTGAGACGTTTATAACAGTTAATGACACTTACCGTTGCTGGAGTGATCCCTGGGTGGGAGTATCTGTGAGTTCTCGGGGGCCTTTGATCTTGCCTCAGAGGAACTTCACCACACCGGTAGGGACGGGTTGAGTGATCTGACATGAGAAAGTTACAGGTGGTTTATCGATTGCGCTCCTGTGATAAATGCCACGGGATGAAGTACGCCAGCATGGAACTCCTGTTTACGTTCCTTCCTTTGAAGCACTCAGCATATAACTCCTGTTTACGTTCTTTCCTTTGAAGCGCTCTGCCTCCTGAAGGCCTCGGGAACTTGACTTCGCGTAGTCCAGCAATTGACCGCGTCACGGTCTAACGGACAAAGAGTCTTCGGCACCGCAATCCAATTGCAGCTGAAGGTTTTCTAGTCACTCAGGGTATACTGTACTTGAGAGACTGTCTACCTGTTTTCAGTCATCTGTCTTGATGACGAGAGATTATGAGGGATAACAGGCTGGACATTTACTTCGATAAAATACTACAAGGAAGACTCACTCTTCGTGTCATCCCACGATGGCAAAACAGAAGAATGATGACGACGGTGAAATTGAATGCTAGGCCAGCAGGGTGGGCTTTAATTTTGAGCTGGATAAAATCTTTCCTTCAGGGCAGGTGCAAGTCGGTGCTGCTTCTGTATTCTAATACATTATTCGTTTTGTCCAACAAAAGCCAAAAGCCGTCGACGCAGGAGTGGCAAAACTTCGCTTGAAGACCTCCAGGGAAATGTGCAGTAAAGTACGACATAAACAAACCTTCTTCTCATCGGAAAGGATTATCACGTTCTGGTTTTACACAGCCAGGGTTATGAGGGTGGAAGGCGGGTGCAGGTGGAAAGTGGGTGGGACACAGTAAGATCGAACGAGTTTATATGACTGGAATTCTAAGTATCACTGTATGTGATAACGTCTAAAGACCTGTATCAGCGTTATCACCCGGTGACCAAAAACACATGAGAGACTAGAGAGGAGGGAACAGGAAGAGTCCGTTGCCAACACCATAATGAAAAGAGGGAAATGGATAATAGAAATAAGAACCAAGCTTATCAGAGGGAGGGCACTTCACGCCCCCCTGACGAAAACGGAGCCAATGCTCCAGCCATCAACGTTTGCCTCATGAAGGACGTTAGGCCTTTATGAAGACGTAAAAGAGCATGGAGGCTGATGAGCCACAAGTAGAGTAAAGTCATTTCTTAAAGGAAGGAATCTATTTGGCTTAGCATCAGCAAAATATCTGTCAGCACCCGGCTAGCTCATGTGGCCTTCCCTCCACCTATACCAGGGTAAAAAAGGGATGAGTTCTTCTTCGCTATTTGACAATTTGATATCAGATTTAAATACAGGGATGAGTTCTTCCTCTTTATCTACTAATGATTATCAGAGTCAATTATGGGGTTGAGTTCTTTTCCTCTTTACTTGATAATGATTATCAGAGTCAATTATGGGGCTGAGTTCTCTTCCTCTTTACTTGATAATGATTATCAGAGTCAATTACGGAGGTGTCATGGCTCATTATTTGCCAGCGTTGCCATTTCATTTTTCTTCTTGATCCAGAATCCTCTTCTGCCACCGTCTGCTACCCCGCTGTCCGGACGGCCGACCCTAGCTACAAAATAGCCTCACAAAAACAGGACTGTATGTTTTCGTTACACATCTATGCAACAATCCAGATGCTGCTGTATTTCAAGAGATGTCTTTTTCTTTATTCTTTTTGAAAGAAATTAAGGGGATTCCTCAAGCTCTGGACGAGATGAGGAATGAGGGACCAACATTCTCTGACCACACGCTGAAGGAGGGAGCTACATCCCCGCCTTTGTAGTACCCAAAGGTCACTCACGTTGTCATTTAGGTTTAAGAGTGTCGTATATCACCTCTTTAGTTTTGATGATGACGATACGAACTGAGATAAACAACCAAGCTCGTTCTGCACCAGTTCTGACTGGCCTGCTCTGAGAGACACCGAGGTAGTTCGACAGAGGGAGATTACCAGACCGAAGCCTTGAATGTGCCCAGTGTTACATTGACCTCACGAGAGAGGGCCTACCAGCTGAGATCCTGGTGAAGACGTCTTCAGTGTGTGTGTGTGTGTGTGTGTGTGTGTGTGTGTGTGTGTGTGTGTGTGTGTGTGTGTGTGTGTGTGTGTTGAGGCTGGGGGTTATCTAATCGATTTCTAGTGTCGGTCCTGGAGACTGTTTGGGGCAAAGTATTGGAATCCTTGCACTGAAAACCACCTTCCCTTCCACGAGACTCTGTCGTTCCCTCGCTGACAGAGGAACAAATTCTTGTCACCGTTCTCACTGGAAGATTCACCCCAGCGACCCTCCCCCCCACATCTGCCGTGCGGGGATCCAGGAAGCTCCAGATCGCTGGAAGTTTGTCTGTGAGAGCCGTCCCACTGACTTTTAAAGTCTGGTCCACCGAGTACTTAGAATGTCTATTCTATCTTCTTATGGGAGTTCGTCTGAAGGGAAGAAGAGTCTCCGTCTCCTAAAATATGCCCTTGCTGGAAGCTGAGCAGGATTATAAAGTCCATTATCCCATAAACTGCCCCAGCATTATCCACAGGGAAGCCAGGCCGAGTATGGGGTCCGTCACGAATGTGTGTGTGTGTGTGTGTGTGTGTGTGTGTGTGTGTGTCACTTTCTCACTAAAACAACACATCCAATCCTCAAATCTTATCTACCGACAGCCGAGGAGGCTTCTGGATCCTGTAACGCTTCCATACCGTCACTCTATCCTGCTATAAGCCAAGCCAAGGAGGATTTTCATGTCCATCGGAGAGGAAAACGTCAGAGGCAATTTCTCATCTATGTCCTTCCCTGAAGAGAGTCAGACAAGATATGATGAGCCCTTCGGGAGACTATTTACAGTAAGTATTGAGCATACTCCCGAGGTCTGACGAGTTGGATCAGGGTTTGGTATATCCTCGAATCTTCAAGGTCTCATTTCTTTTAACGAGTCTTACTGAGAGTTTAACAAGTCTGTCTTTTTATCAAGAACGACCAAAGAAGATGAGAGCCTCATAGTCAAAGGTCGATTGCCTTGGGAAAGAATGAGACGAAAAGATGATACCAAGAGGAGAAATCCTTCAAGAAAAAGAAAAAAACAACTCATGTTTTATCCTCAACTTCGTTCAGGTCGACCGCTCAAAGTCTGCATCACTAGGATACCACCGGTTGGCGCTTGCATGAATCAGTAGATAACACAGTTGGGGTATATACACAAGAGTCTTCCACCTCTGCTGTAGGATCGGGTGATCACAACCAAGTACCTTCGTACACTACACCGGCAGGATCAGTCTTTACCCTCGAGCGGCTCTAGTCTGATCAGACACAGGATGTAGGCTGTTTCAGTCTAGCAGGTCCTCACTTACTTAATACCCATTACAGAGATCACAGACACACATGACAAAAGGTTGGCTTCAATCATACATTCACATTGATACGTGAATCCACAGAAGGGCTGGTAAGAGGCGAGTGTGGTGGGTTAAGATACAGAGAGACTCAATTATACGTACACAGACTAGAGGAGAGAAGTCGGCCTCTTTTCCAGTACTCGAATGAGGCGGAATAGCACACAGCAGCAGCGCATGACTCCAGTACGTCACGAAAGCAGCGAGGAACTCCACAACATCAGGGAAGAATGACGTGGACTCCGTGACATAACCTCAATACATAACAGAGAAACGGGTGGAGGGACGACACGACACGCGACAGTGCCGAATGCCACCTCAAAAGTCCCTTGTCAGTCATCACTTGCACCAAACCTTCCTCCATTTTCAACATCATTAACCAGATCCTCACTTGCAGTTAAGAAAACTAACATAGTCACGTCACGAGTAGGTTTCTCGACTAACTGGACTTGGCCACCATCAAGCAACACCACAACACCACAAGGCTTTTTCCAGGGCATAGAAAGAACACACGAGATCGTCGTAGCAACACTCCTGTGGCCAACGACACACTTGTCACAATAACACTGCAACACCAACAGCAGCAACATGGTCACCTTCCCCACCAGGGCACGGAGGGCGCACCTCGGTGCCACAGCAAAGGAGAGACACACACACCGCCACCATAGTACTGTGGCTGGGGAGGAGGAGGTGGTGGAGGAGGAGGAGGTGGGGGCAAAAATATATACAGTAACCAATGTCCAAATGTTTTATTACAAATTCCGTTCGGACAGGAGGATCGTCAGTCAGTGTCGACTCGATCTACGTTATTACTCTCTCTCTCTCTCTCTCTCTCTCTCTCTCTCTCTCTCTCTCTCTCTCTCTCTCTCTCTCACCCCAAGCCACGCCGCCACCCTGCAAACGCGGCTTCTCGCGGGATAACAGACGTTAAGTAACGTTGAGGTCTGGTTGGTTAGAATTCGGAGTGAGTGACCGCCTAGGGAACGCCAGATTCACTTGGCCTACGAGGTGAGCGCTACGTTCTTCCACCCTTTCGAGATATCCAGATGTCGGTGTACACACACACACACACACAGTCTCTCTCTCTCTTTCTCTCTCGTCACGTTACGGACCCAAAATGCTACCTACACTCAAGGGGACTCAGCAGCCTCGAAATTACATGTGTGTAATACCACACTCTCCTCCTCTCTGACGCCACACACACACACACACACACACACACACACACACACACACACCATGAAGTCCTATTCTTCTTCTGAAAACCTGTTCTTCTGCCCATGTTGCTCGTTCCAGAAGTGTTTGCACCTTCCCTTCCATTCACAGTCCACAATGCCAGTGTTTTCCCCTTCCCCCCCTCCTGCTATTCTATGCCCTGAGGACATAATTGCATGGCGCAATTTACTCTTTCTTTTCATTTCAGATCTGAGACTGAGCAAATACATCTGTGCTGCTCTCATATTTCTTTCGCAATTTTTTTGACGGTATTCAACCGTTTCTGGTCAAATACAGACTCAAGGATATATGTGTCCCTATCTAATTGATGTTTAAATCCTTGAGCAGGATGGTACGACCTTTGAGAAGGACGGTACGGTTTCTGAGTATGACGGTACGCTCTTTGAGTATTGCGGTACAGCCTCTGAGCACGACAGTATGATCTTTCAGCACGACGGTACGATCCTTGACCAAGACGGTACGGTCTCTGAGCACGACGGTACGATCCTTGATCATGAAGGTACGATCCTTGACCAAGACGGTACGGTCTCTGAGTACGACGGTACGATCCTTTGAGGACGACAGCACGATCCCTGATCACAACGATGCGGACGATGGGTACGATAGCGAGGCCTCTGAACGAACCCTCTTAAGGGTAAAGTCAAAGGCCACGCCTTCATGAGCAAGGGACGTGGCGGCGTCCCAAAGAGTCACACCTTCGTGGCCAGAGGGTCACACCGTCGTGACCAGAGGGTCACACCGTCGTGACCAGAGGGTCACCACACCTTCGTGGTCAGAGGGTCACCACACCGTCGTGGCCAGAGGTCACACCTTCGTGGCCAGAGAAGAGTCACACCTTCGAGGCCAGAGGGTCATACCTTCGTGGCCAGAGGGCCACACCGTCGAGACCGGAGAGGTCACACCTTCGTGGCCAGAGGGTCATACCTTCGTGGCCAGAGGGTCACCACACCTTCGTGGCCAGGGGTCACACCGTCGTGGCCAGAGAAGAGTCACACCTTCGAGGCCAGAGGGTCATACCTTCGTGGCCAGAGGGCCACACCGTCGTGGCCGGAGAGGTCACACCTTCGTGGGCAGAGGGTCATACCTTCGTGGCCAGAGGGTCACCACACCTTCGTGGCCAGGGATCACACCTTCGTGGCCAGAGGGTCACACCGTCGTGGCCGGAGTGGGTTACACCTTCGTGGCCAGAGGGTCACACCTTCGTGGCCAAAGGGTCACACATCTGGGTGAGGGAGGACTGCCTGCCGGTTGCAACGTACATATACCTGGCGTGGGAGAGGCAAAATGACCTGAAAATCACTGACCTCCTTCTCTTGGAGCTGCGTGTGCTTGAGTCACCCCTGTCAAGGGGTTGTTCTCTTCTGTAAGGGACACGGAAGATACCTTCCATGACTGAGCCTTAGAGGGGGAAATCCTCACTTGGCCTCCTTCTCTGTTCCATATCTTGAAAAAGTAAAAACTGGAGGGAAGGATTTCCAGCCACCCTCCCCATCCCCACACCCCCAGCTCCCCTTTTAGTCGCCTTCTAAGACACGCAGGGAATACGTTGGAAGTATAATTTCTCTCCTATCCCCAGGGACAATATATATATATATATATATATATATATATATATATATATATATATATATATATATATATATATATATATATATATATATGACGGAACATGTTTTGAAAAAAAATCTTCGGCAAAAAAGTGAATTCTTTTCTCCAAACCTTTCATGAATAATTTGCAATTCATGAGTGAGATAATGAGTATTTAAGGATTATTTCACGGCGAATGATATATATCCTTCACAATTCCTTCGAATTTTTCTCAGACTGAAAAACAGAATTCTAAATTTCACGATATATATATATATATATATATATATATATATATATATATATATATATATATATATATATATATATATATATATATAAACATATATATATATATATCTTTTTTTTCTTTCATACTATTCGCCATTTCCCGCATTAGCGAGGTAGCGTTGAGAACAGAGGACTGGGCCCTTGAGGGAATATCCTCACCTGGGCCCCTTCTCTGTTCCCTCTTTTGGAAAATTAAAAAAAAAAGTGAGAGGGGAGGATTTCCAGCCCCCCGCTCCCTCCCCTTTTAGTCGCCTTCTACGACACGCAGGGAATACGTGGGAAGTATTCTTTCTCCCCTATCCCCAGGGATATATATATATATATATATATATATATATATATATATATATATATATATATATATATATATAAAATACATAATCGCTGTTTCCGTGTCAACGAGGTAGCGCCAGGAAACAGACGAAGAATGGCCCATTCACTCATATACAAATATATATATATATACATAAACGACCACATACGGACATAAACATACATATACTTACACATACGCAGACATTACATACATACACATGTACATATTCATACTTGCTTACCTTCATCCATTCCCGTCGCTATATAAATTCCAAGTTCACAAACCGCAAGAGTTAAAACACAGTTCATGAAAGCACTTGTACGCAATTACACATTCCTCTTAAAGGATTTATTATGTCATTAAGGACAAATCAAACCATCCAGCCAACTTTAAGGATTCATCAGATAACAGTTACCATGGAGGGCCCTCCTAATCACAACATTTTCTTTGAACGATTTATGAGAAAAACATGCACAATTTTCAATGGAGAATCTATCAAAGAAAACGCTATTCTGAAGAATTCATCAAAGTACACAACCAACTTAAGGAACGGTGTGAGACACAGTTACCTATGAGAACTCATCTTGCACCAGAGTTTAACACCTGTGGGGCAACACCTGTGGGTTCTCGAGCTCGTCCTGAACCGCTCGAGATCACTTTGCGACTCACTTCGAGATCACCTCCTCACTTCGAGTCCTCTTACTTCAGGATCCACGACTGTTATA
This sequence comes from Panulirus ornatus, assembly GCF_036320965.1. Classification (NCBI taxonomy): domain Eukaryota; kingdom Metazoa; phylum Arthropoda; class Malacostraca; order Decapoda; family Palinuridae; genus Panulirus; species Panulirus ornatus. The sequence continues at coordinate 30,792,430 of NC_092224.1, forward strand.
CAAATCCTTCGCAACAGACACATGGGATCATTCCCCAAGATTCCACCTCAGCAATGAGAGTCCAGTGAAGCCATTCAACCACCTCGCAATACATCTCTTTTTTTCTTTTTTTGTCATCGCGAAGGATCCTCAAGCTCGCTAGCTAGCGAGGTTCATAAGGTTATAAAGCCATCTTATGGGAGGATGGACGGGCTCATGAAGCAAATTGTGGACCTCCTGCTCCACGCTCCCTTGCGTGTTCTGTGGTATGTAAGGACTATAAAGCCAAGATGATCACCGCCGTGTTGAAGACAAGGTCTGCTGCAGCTAGCAGGGTCGCCCTCCATGACTACATGTCACCCGAGCGACTCGTTCCATTATTGTCCCCTCACGACCAGGGATAAAATTGTGACCTTGTGTGTATATACTCATCTGACGCCTTTCAACGTCACATAAACTCCCCCAAGAACCCGGTATTTCTTCCTATTCTCACTCTTCCTGCCTACTTCAACTCCCCCTCCCTCTCTCTCTCCCTACTCTAACTATTCCTCCCTTCCTCTTAGTTTTTTTTTTTTTTTATCTCCCTCCAACCTCACCTTTTACCATCTTCATCTCACCTTTTCTCCTCGCCTGACCTTCTCCCTCACCCTCCTCCTCCTCCGCTGCCGCCGCCGCTTTGTTCCCTCTCCCTACCACCCCCTTATGAGGCCCAATGCCTCCCTGCTTCCCTACCAGCAGTGCTGACGCTGCAGCCATCAACAACATTATCATCCACGGATCTCGGCCAGACGACGGTCGTCACTGAGGGTAGGGGGAAAAGTTGGCTCGGGGAGGGGTATCGGCTGGGTGCGGGAGGAGATGAGGGGGTGAGGGAGGAAGGTAAAAGGAGGGCGAAAGGGTGGTCAAAAGGAGAGAATATAAAGGGAGAGTGGGATAACTGGAGGATGATGGTACATGACTATTTTTGGCCAAAAGATCTTGCACTTAGTGACGAAATAAGACACTCATTAATGAGAGGAACTCTTGAAATAAAGTGGGATGAAATAAGACACTCATTAATGAGAGGAACTCTAAGATAAAGTGGGATGACATAGGCGGCAACATAGCGCTATGGGTGATGTCGTATGTGTTCCCATTAACGACAGCCTCGCAAAAGACGTCAGGGTGTCGTGGCTGACGCTACGAGCTCGCTCCTGTGTTTACAGATGGATGCGAATGACATCTGACGCCACCACACCCTCACACACACACAAAGGTCATGGGGATGTCAATCAAATCGGAAGGTCTAGGGGTGATATCAGAAGGTTGTGTGGGGTGTCCCAGGTGATGTCAGGGCTGTAGATGACATCAGAGTGTCATGTGGGGACGCCTACGTTACGTGCGATGTGTAGCGAGTTATGGCAGACTTACCAATCACCTCAAAGACCAGAGCACCGGTAACTTCCCCAGCAAACACGGGACAACGATCCGGTTCCAGACAAGGTCTGCGTGAAGTATCGCCGGTAAGACAATATGATGCAACACGGTAATGAGAAGAGGTAATGCCCCCTTGTCTCGGAGAACTAGAGGAGGAGAAGGAGGAGGACCTTGGCCACTGGCTTGGTGAACGGACACCAGCCAGCCTAAGTCAGTCTCTCTCTCTCTCTCTCTCTCTCTCTCTCTCTCTCTCTCTCTCTCTCTCTCTCTCTCTCTCTCCTTCAACTATTGCCCTCCTAACTCCACAGATCTTATAAATTTCCTTCCACGAGGTCATGGCATTCTCTCACGCTAAAGATAAGGTCCTCTCCCTCGGAGATTTCAACATACACTATAAAGAATGGACGACCTCCTCCTACACGGAATGTGAAGCGCTCGAAGCCCTAAAGCTTTCCATTCTTAGTGTTATTGAGCAAATCAACTACCGAACTACAGATATTCCAAACAGGTATGACCGCTCTTTCATTCTCGCGGGTCTCTTTGCCATTCCTAATCCTTCGCGCTAAACCTACACAATCGCGGCCCCAATTGGTTCATTTGACCCCAAATCAGTCAACGTCTCTTCTGCTCTGTGGCTTCTCTCTCAATTCAAACCCCCACACCCCCCCAGCACTGGCACTGTAATAGCTCTGGCTGGACAAACCTATGAAAAGCCTTTTCTAAATATGTTTGAAAGAATTACTGTATCTCCTCGGGTGATGCTTCTGTCTCTACTAGCTTACAGTAGAGATTTTCAGTTGTGGAAACGGAGACACACGTCCGTTCTTCCTTTAACGCTATCCCTTATGCCACTCTCTGATTCAACAACCTCTACAAGGATACTGAAGCAAAGGCCTTGGCATGATAGACCCAGAAAAACACTCCTTCATCCGTTTAGCACATACGTTGCTTTCTTTCTCAGCCCACAACCACTACATATGAATCATTCGTGAGAGATGTGTTCTGCTAACCCAAGGATGAGTGACAACCTTTCTCCTCAGGCCAAACGGTCCTTCAAAGAATATTCTCGCACCATCCATCCTTCCTTCGCTTTTCCGATCTGACGGTAAGATATCTGCCGACAAAGCAACTGCTTCAGGTTCTAGTCCTTCACCTTGGATTGCTAATATTCTCTCACCATCACACGCAACTCTTACCGTTCCTAACACCTCCTTATAATCTCAGTCCAAAAAGCCTCTCTCTCTCTCTCTCTCTCTCTCTCTCTCTCTCTCTCTCTCTCTCTCTCTCTCTCTCTCTCTCTCTCTCTCTCTCTCTCTCTCCATCAGAGTCAATGGACCAGGTGGCATATCTCCTTGTGTTCTGAAGTGGAGTATTTCTAAACCTGTGCCCTTGCTTAGTCCTTTGCTTCGCTTCTCCTTAGTAACAAAATTTCTCCTCCTCCTTGGAGACAGACAGTGGCACAACCTACACCTAAAGAACGGTAACTTTTCTAAGCCTTCCGAGTACCCTCGCCTTCTTCGATTGACTCTAATTATTCCTAAAGTCTTCGAAAGTCGCCTCAACTCCCACTGTCTTCTCCTCGCTCGTCGTCAGGATGGCTTTCCCAGGGTGAGATCCACCGTTGATATTCTGTCCTGTGTTGCTGCATGCCTGGTCACCCCTCCTCTCCCAGAAACACAGGATCTTTTTTTTCTTCTGATTAGAATGAACGACACGGTGCAGGCGAGACACGTCCCACTCATGGCCACCTCGGGTGAAGAGATAAGAGAAAATGAGGGAAAAAAAATGAATAACTTAACTAGAGCTCCGGAGAGATAAGGAGGGAATGGAGAAGAATATGAATAAATTAACTAGAGATCCGTACATGTATATAGACCTAAGTCAATAGATATGGTATAGGAGGAGGGAAGATGAAGATGGAGAGAGTTCCACACCTTCGCTGGTCGAGTAAAGGAGACATCGTACAGCAACAACGGGAGGAGGCAGCAGCAGCAGCAGCCAGACGCGCGCCACGGGTCCAGTAGACTAAAGGCATTTGCAGTGGGAGAAGTTATATATGCCGAGCAGGGAGTGGGGCAGCAACATCACGGCGGACAGCAAGGGGATGGCTGAGGGTGGTGATGCCTGGAGAATAAATGAGATACGAGGCTTTCTGACTCCACTCTTGGCTAATAGAGAAGTGGAGGAGGAACCTCCACCTCAGATGTGTGAGCAGTGCTTTCTCCTGGAGTGGATAAAAACCCCTGTAGGTATGAAATGGCCGCTACTCACAAGAAATATGATTATGGCGCTCACAGAACACACCCAGCTTTTGGGAAGCAGCCTTTGTGACACGAGTGTGTGGTGTTTCTAAGATAAGGCAGAGGATACTGAAATGCCCAGCGCGTCTGTGTTACTGCAAGATGGTAGTCTGGGTTGCAAAAAGGGTAGAGGGATATTAGCGATGACTGGAAAGAGGTGTAGGCAGACTGTGTTTTAGCACTATACAGTTTAACTCATTCACTCATTTGCATTCATCATTACCAGGTTACCAAACGCATTCAAACGCTAACGACTCAAATGATACATTCCTCCACTTCTTTCAAAACTGGTTCTATCCTTTCTTACTCGACCTCTGCCTCATCTCGTCACAACAACAATCACCATAAACCCAGGTTTAGACAAGCTCTCTCAGCCCGTAACGTAAAATCTCACAACCCCATTTCGTCCCTGACACCTTCATCATCTCCTTTCAAGTCTATAACTCTATAATGTCATCAGTCAACACAATACATATATGTGATATTTGCCAACATGTGAATTATTTTTTATTTTTTCTCTCCCCAAAGGAAGGAACAAAGAAGGGGGCCGGGTGAGGATATTCCCTCAGAGGCCCAGTCCTCTGTTCTTAACGCTACCTCGCTGAGGCGGGAAATGGCGAATAGTATGAAAGAAAGAAGTGAATTATTATCATTCTAAAGCCAAAGACACGAGATTTCTTGTCTTGCTTCTAAGAGCCAGAGGAACCTGCTTAGCTGGTGGGAAAGTACTCCCTTCTGAGGCATTTTTGCCCAGATGTGACTAAAGTCTCACTCGTCCCTGTCTCCCTTCTGAGCCTTTTTGCCCAGATGTGACTAAAGTCTCACTCGTCCCTGTCTCCCTTCTGAGCCTTTTTGCCCAGATGTGACTAAAGTCTCACTCGTCCCTGTAAGGAAGGAATGCTGGCTGGCGGCTGACTCTGGTCTGCATCTTTGCTTACGACCAGGCCAACTTGCCTGACGTCGGAATGTTGATGTCTCTCTCTCTCTCTCTCTCTCTCTCTCTCTCTCTCTCTCTCTCTCTCTCTCTCTCTCTCTCTCTCTCGTCCTGGTTCTCGGGGAGCCCGAGAACTAACTGGCTGGCTGGTGTCCCCCAACACACGGGGCAACCAACTCTTTTTTTTTTCGCTTAATTACTGCATTGGCGTTGGCCATTCGAGGCTATAGCGTTAAGAGTGGACTGGGTTGTTTCTGTCTCTTTTTTTTTCTTTTATTTTTTCTTCTACACGGCTAAACTTTGGAACTCTTTTTAACCTTCTCATTTCTGGCGTCCGTCCCGACAGTTAAGAGTTTCTTCGCCTTTTCTAAAAGCCAGGTTTTCCCCTTCCGAGAAAAGTCTTTAAGACTCCCGTCTTCTTTCTGTACTTCTTTATCTCTTTATTCCGTTTTCTATGCGTCACTTAAGGCCTGGCCTTGATAAGGACTATTTTACTCGCGACTGGAACCAATGATATGGAAAGAACGCAATGAAGATATCACGGAAAAGTAACTTTTATTTTGAGTAGGAATACTAAAATAGATAGATAGATAGGATAGACAGATATATAGATAGATAGATAGATAGATAGATAGATAGATAGATAGATAGATGGATTGCCTAAAGATTGTGCAGCTCGTTTTTCGAGATATTAGTGCGAATACGTTCATTACGGAAATGCTAATGCTTTTGAGAAACAAGGGCCAAGGTGTTTAAATCATACCTTATGGGATTAAGGAGTTATTTTTTGGTAATATTCAACTAAGGTCAGATACTAATATTCTTCTTCTGGAGAAACTGAGAGGCTCTGAAATCAGCTCTACAAACATATAATGTGGGTTTATATATATATATATATATATATATATATATATATATATATATATATATATATATATATATATATTTATATATATATATATATATATATATATATATATATATATATATATATATATATATATATATATATATACACATTTAAGCGTATAAAGACTAATCAGTAAAATTATGTAAACTAATTAGGATACAGAGCACCAGAGCTTGACTATCTAGAACTAGCCAAGTTAGTTAGCCCCTAGCCAGCTGATATCTTGTCTAAAAACAACAACAAAACTTGATCAGAAAACGGGGGAAAAAAATGTGGACGTTATTACATAATTGAGAAAGAAAAAGGATAAAGAAGCCGTGGATCTGAGAGGATTTGCATATAAGCATAGGACAGGAATGTTAATATTCATGGTAAGAGAGAACACGATAAGAGCAGAGCGGCTGGAAGAGAGAGAGAGAGGAGCGGAACGTGAAGGCACTGCATAGGGTCATAAGTCTCGGAAAGCATTATGAGAAGCTGATGACCTGAACAAAACACTAGTGTAGAAAGACGCGAGAGGAGGATCAAACTACTTGAGGATACCTATGATGTAAGATTAGGTCCAGCGGTAGTAAGAGACATGTAGGATCTGAAATGCTCTGTAGAGGGACGTGAATACAAGATGACAAAGGCTGAGGGGTGCCAGTAACTTGAGGTGAATGAGCACAGGAGCTGTGAAGGAGTGTTTTTGGATATTAGTCTGTTCGGTGCTCAAGGAAGGATAAATACTAGAGAGCCGGGAGCAGAAGAGGGTTCTCTGATCGAGGAGAAGTCAGCAGATCAGGGACTGTATACGTGGAGTAGAGATCTGGTGATCCTGGCTGAAGATAGCTATAATAAGACGTTGTACGACGAAGTTAAGTGGACAGTTCACTCAGCCAGAGACAGGGCAACTAAGGAAGTGTGAGGGGCGGCGGCTGACGGATGACGGAAGGACAGTGTAGACAGTCAAAGACAAAAGGTTTTGTGAATGGATGACAGATCCTAAATATGATCATAGACAGGGAGGCATGCCAATGCAGGATGTAACAGACAAGTGAGCCATTCCTCAAGTGGAGAAAGGCAGTGAAGAGCAAAGCTCGCGGACCTGTCTTGTAATGGTCTTGGGGTCTTGTGGAAGAATATATGCCGAGTAAGGAAGAAAGAAGTTGACGTCAAAATGGTATCTGATGCTATGGCTAAGTTCAATTCAAGTTTGGAGATAAAGGAAGTTTGGGGAATCGGCAGACACAGGCAGGGAACACAGGGTCAACCACCGAGGGGTAACCACTGACTCTGAGATGTGTTGCCAAGACGTGATATAGAGCAGGTGGAATCATCACTGGACCAATAGGGAGATATCTTCGTATATAAAGGAATATCATTATCTCTCTACGGAAAAATCATCACTGGACCACAAGGGAGATATCTCAGTACAAAGAGGAATTCCATTCTCTCTCTCTACACTTTAAATGCACGAAGTAGTTCGATGAGTACATTATTTCCCCGCACCTTCTATCTTAACAGTTGTGACTTTACAAACTCTCCTGTTTTATTGCTTTGGGTATTTCTCCTATTTCTCCTCTGTCTCCTTCGGGCCGCAAGAGAGACAATCGCTGGTCCACACACCCGGAAGGATACGCGCCGTGTCCTCAAACAGCGCCAGGAACAGAACGTGGAACGACGACTTTATTAACACATACATCAGCTCTCTCTCGCTGTCCTGTGCAATACACCAGAGCCAGAGCTCTCTATCCACAGCCAAGCGCCACATCAGAGCTCCCTATCCACAGCCAAGCCCCCATACAGAGCTCCCTATCCACAGCCAAGCGCCACATCAGAGTTCCCTATCCACACCCAAGCCCTACACCAGAGCTCCCTATCCACACCCAAGCCCCACACAGATTTTTCGATGATTTCCCTCGATTGCTTCAAATGCCCCGGTCCAGCTTGCTGACAACACGTCGCCACTTGTTTACCACATCGCTCCAAACCACTCAATCCCGCGCACGCTTCATACACCCCTACATGTTTAAGACCCCAGTATCTCTGGGCATCTTTCACTCTATCCTTCCACCTCCTCCGAAGTTTCATCCTTTTTCCATGTTTCCTTCACTTCCGACATGTACACACCCTCTTTTCACCAACCTCTCCTCACTCATCCTCTCCAGATGACTAAACCATTTCTGCGCACACCCTCTTCATGTTTCTCATGCATACTCCCCTTATTACCACACCTCTCTTTTATCCTACCATCTCTTATTCCATCAATCCTCCTCACACCATATATAGTCCTCAGCCATTTTATATCCGACATTTACCCTGAAACATACTTTATTTTTTTTTTCATCCAGGTACCACGCCTCGTATCCGTACCACACCGTCGGGACTTATGTACCATCAATCATACCCCTCTCCGAGTACACAGGGAGTGATCTCTCTTTCCATACACTCCTCAATGTGTCTTAGACCTTAAACAACCCCTTCACCCATCATATGGCTAACTTCAATGGTTCCGTCTCTCTCCTCTCTCTTTCCCCTCCTTCAAACTCCAGTTTCCAGAAGTTATTCCCACCTCTCCGTCTCCACGTCTTTCCTCCTCCTCCTCCTCCTCCCTGTCTGGTCAGTGTTGGTGCGAGTGCCAAGAGATGAGCAGTCGTTTACTGCTGCTATCGGGGCGCCTCAGCCAGACCTACGTCCGCTGGCTTCCTCCACCCTCCGTGCCAATGTTTCCTCCCTCCTCCCACACAGTTCACCTCACCACCGAGACGATGTATTATTTCTCTCCCACAACAGGAATCACAGTGAAAAACTTCAGTGTAAATATTACAAGAACATCAACGCACCATGCCAAAAACTGCAAATACTATAGAATATTCTTTACCACAAATACTTCCCAGTACAAAGTACATATTACAGTACGACTACAGAGAAACATAATATACTCACAACTACAGAAACTTTGTCGATGTGAAAATAAGTCACTGCAGAGAATCTAGTGAACTGTTTTAAACCGTCATTAACTACCACAATTAGTCCGTACCACAAGCACGTAAGTATAAGTAGGCACCGCATGAATAAAAAAAATGTCAGATTCAAACGTTATCCAAAACTGGACGTTTAAATAGGCCAAAAAAAACGTAAGTAAAATACGAACGTCAACACCAGGAATACGTAAAAATAAAAATCACTAAATTTCCATACATATTAGTACAAAAAAAATCACTAAATTTCGATACATAATAGTAAAAAAAATATTTACCACATGAATACTATTAGCATAAAGGCACACGACATAAATACCATAAATGATAATAAAAAAATCATAAAAAATCTTGAAGATGATGATAAATATAGTTACTCTACCACAATACTGAAGGACCTGGCCAGACCAGACACAAGTACTGAACCCAACCTGGTATACATTTCAACACCAGCTGTACAGACTCATCCATTCAACCTTACGTCTTTCCATCAAAAGAGTTCCTCCCTCAATAAGTCATTTATTATTCGTTATTCACCTCTAACTAACTATAAACTATTACATTTTTCCGTACCTCCAAAAAAAAATTCTATCCTCTTTAAATAGAACCTTATCTTCAAAATGTTCTATCCTCTTTAAATAGAACCTTATCTTCAAAATGTTCTATCCTCTTTAGATAGATCCTTATCTTCAAAATGTTCTATCCTCTTTAGATAGATCCTTATCTTCAAAATGTTCTATCCTCTTTAGATAGAACCTTATCTTCAAAATGTTCTATCCTCTTTAGATAGATTCTTATCTTCAAAATGTTCTATCCTCTTTAGATACACTAAAGGGAAATCGTTATCAAAGATAAGATTATTCAGAAAATATAATGCCTGGGATCTACATGGGCTTCTACGGTAAAAAAATCTCTCTTTATAAAATCTTTATATATTGTGGTTGTGAAAATTACCGTAAACTATAACTTCTCTATAACTTTGTGCTTCCAAAAGTATATACAGATTAGTTATGAAAAACTACATAAAAAAATGCCCAGTACGGTTACAAAAAATTTTTGAAAAAAGTATTTTTTTCCACAATCTTTACAAAAATTTACCAATGCCTGTTTTGTTTTTTTTTCTTCATTATGGTCAAAATCTCTTTCACTACAACGACAAAACCAGCATCTCCCACAATATATTCTAATTCATCATAATTATCAAAAACTCACCTTCAGTGACTTTCCAGTAGGAACATAAAGCTTTTATCTTCAAAACATTTCTCTGGGTAGTATATATATATATATATATATATATATATATATATATATATATATATATATATATATATATATATATATATATATATATATATATATTCTTTTTTTCATACTATTCGCCATTTCCCACGTTAGCAAGGTAGCGTTAAGAACAGAGGACTGGGCCTTTGAGGGAATATCCTCACCTGGCCCCCTTCTCTGTTCCTTCTTTTGGAAAAAAAAAAAAAAAAAAAAAAAACGAGAGGGGAGGATTTCCAGCCCCCCGCTCCCTCCCCTTTTAGTCGCCTTCTACGACACGCAGGGAATACGTGGGAAGTATTCTTAATCCCCTATCCCCAGGGATAATATATATATTCTTACAAAAATTCATCACTCATATATAAGTTTCGAGGATTTTCTGAATCAAAAAAGAAAGAAAAAAAATATATGTATACTCCTCAAAAAATAGACCCTTCGTGATGCCGGAGGGAGAAAATAATAAAATTCAAAAAGAAAAATATCCTTCAACATTTCCTTTTGCCGTCGACAAATTACAGTTTCTATAGAAAAGGAAAAGAATTCCCATTGGTTCCCCGCCCCCCTCAAATAAAAAGAACTGCTACTGCCGAACCTTCACTCTCCTCCCTGCAGCCCGTCCAGACAACCTTATCCTCAGATCTTGACATCAAGCCTCAAAATGACAATGACAAAAGAAGTGGGCCAGATCAGGGGAGGGAAGGAAGATCTCTCTCTACCCTGTGTATAACCCTGAGGGAGCTAACTCTATGTGGTACCCCTGAGGGAGCTAACTCTATGTGGTACCCCTGAGGGAGCTAACTCTATGTGGTACCCCTGAGGGAGCTAACTCTATGTGGTACCCCTGAGGGAGCTAACTCTATGTGGTACCCCTGAGGAAGCTAACTCTATGTGGTACCCCTGAGGCAACAGCCCACTCACTGTGGTACCCACTGAGGCAACAGCCCACTCACTGTGGTACCCACTGAGGTAACAGCCCACTCACTGTGGTACTCCCTGAGGCAACAGCCCACTCACTGTGGTACCCCCTGAGGCAACAGCCCACTCACTGTGGTACCCCCTGAGGCAACAGCCCACTCACTGTGGTACCCCCTGAGGTAACAGCCCACTCACTGTGGTACCCCCTGAGACCACCACCCACTCACTGCATCAAAGCGTTTAATGGGAATTTCTTTACAGAGGAAATAAATTCCGGGGAAATTAGTTTTCCGGCCATGTTGATTATGCCAAAGGTTTAAAGAGGTAATGTTCTTCGTCAGTTACCCGACTATAACTACGTGCCTACCTTTGTGAACTACATACGTAGAATACATGTGCTTCAGTAACATATGTGTTAAGCTTAGAATTAATGCTATTGCTTTTAGAGTAGATTCATCTACATATCTACTATTACCGCAGGGCCTTTTTCCAAAGGTTTCTCCAGCCTGAGGCTACTTCCAGTGGCAGGGACATTTAGACACCTTGGGAGTGGTAAGTTCTCTCACGAGACTATACAACCAATCACACAGCCTCGTTGAAGGTGACTTTATCACTCGCAGTGCAAACTCTTGCAAGCGGGGTTTGGTAATCACCTTTAGAGATAGATAGATAGATAGATAGCGAGAGAGAGAGAGAGAGAGAGAGAGAGAGAGAGAGAGAGAGAGAGAGAGAGAGAGAGAGAGAGAGAGAGAGAGAGAGAGAGAGAGTGTGTGTGTGTGTGCCAATATACCAGTCGAGACCCATGCGTGGCGTATGATTCTGATAAAAAGGAATGCGGACATCAACAGATCAGTGGGTCAACGTGAGGTTGTACAATGTGACATCAACTGAGATCAGGAACGGAGGAGACATACCAGCAAGTTAGTAGTAGTCCATCCTCAAACGAGCTCTTTGGATACAGAATATCAAAATCAATGAACATTATCACGTGTTTAGAAACATGTTAATTCAATCCCCTTTTGCCCTCCTCTTTCCAAAGGTAAGTGAGCTTAGGGTTTTCCTAAGCGGTTCTTACAGGATTTGTTTGGACTGCGCGCTGGCATATCCTCTCTCTCTCTCTGTCTCTCCATTTTATCTACGTCATATCTCGGGTATGGTGACCGAAGCTGAGCCTTAATGTAGAGGTAGGAGGCGGCTTCTTTCAGTGTCCTTAGGTAAGAGTTATCAAGATAAATTGTCATATTTACTTTGATCTGTTGAATTCAGACATTACACTTCATTCTACGTCAATGTGTTGCAAAATGTTATCTATATCCGCTGCAGGTATCATGAGCAGGACTGGATCTCGAATAAGAGATGAATCTCTAATGATAAATTCATTTGGGAAAAAAAAGAAATGTAAGATCACTGCTATGGCTTTTCCTGTCTTCATCCACGTATTCTTCCGTCTTTTATTTTTACCAGTAAATGGACCACCTTGTGGACTACTGAATGAATGACTGTGGGACTCACGAACACACTCACCTGGGGTCATCCCACGTCTGCAGCGGTGCGATTGTAACTCCCATGGTCTTAAAAATCCCAACGACTGACTGGCTGGCTGGCTGGCTGGCTGGCTGGCTGGCTGGCTGGCTGGCCTCCAACCATTACACACTAGGACGGGCGACGACCTCCCCCTATCTCCCTCCCTCGTCACTTCACTGCAAGGCTTTACCTATGTGAGGGGAGGAGGAGGAGGAGGAGGAGGGAACAATGCTACGATACAATGGATACCTGCCCCTCTCCCCACTGACCTCCTAGATGTCTGACCCACTGAACGTACTCCTTCCTGTGTGTTGTTACGACTGTATCCCCTCCAGCAGGATGGCGGAACGACCCTCTTCCGTGGACGACGTTACGACCAAGGTGTGGTGAGATGGCTTAGTCATAGCCTCTCGCTTAAAAGGGTCACGTCACAGGTTGAAACGATCACACAAGAGGTCGTAAATGCATGCCCGAGCTCAAGGGTTGTCGAACCGTCGTGGTCAAGAAGTCTTCGACAAAGTCGTGGTGATGGAACGTCGACATATGGGGAAGGAAAGAGACAACGAATGAGGAAGATAGAAGAAGAGAAGCAAGGGAGATGGAAGGATACAAGAGGGAGGGAGGGGTTTGGATAGGAGTTGGGGAGAGAAGGACAAGGAGGGTAGTGAAGTGATGATGAGGGAAGGATGGAAGAGGAAACATGGTCCATAACGAGGCTCTGTGTTTTTGCTCCAATTCTCGTGGGAAACACAAGATAGCAAAGCAGAAGGCCTCTCACCATCCACCTCTCCCTCCGGCTCAACTGCCAACAAGAATAGAAAGAGAAACAAGATACCTGGCATTAAACATGTCACAGGAAAATGTGGACAGGAAAAATGTCCCCATCACTTTAACAAGCATAACTTCCGGTTGGATTCTACGAGAGAAAGACAAGATCGAGGTCATTAATAATAATCACCTCACGGGAAGACTTTGTGTAAAAGGAAAAACATGATTAATGATAAACTGGACTTGTTTCAATTTCCAGCGATGACTGATAAGAGTTTTGTTTTATTCTCGATTTGAAGGTATTTATAGTCTCTATATCGAAGATGTCTGGAAGTAGTTGAAGTAGTTGAAGGTATAGCAGTCCCAGCGATGGTGTATGGATGAGAGGCTATATAGATGAGGATGCGCGGAGGAAAGTGGATGTGCTGGAACTGAAGTAATAAAGGAGTTAGAATGAGGTGCGGTTACAAGAAAAGCTTGCTTGAGAGAGCTAAATAGAGTGACCTGATATGACCTGAACGTATGGAGAGAATGACAGAGGAGAGGCTGACAAAGAGAATATATCTGTCAGAAGTGGAGGGAAGAAGGAGAAGGAGAAGACCAAACTGGAGACGGAAGGATGGAGTGAAAAAGAATTCGATTCATCGGGGCCTGAACATGCAAGAAAGTGAAAGGCGTACACGGGATAGAATAAATTGGAACGATGTGATATGCGCGGGCGACACATAACGTCAATGGTCACGGCCAAGGGGAAACCATGGAAAGGTCTGTGGGGCCAGATTGGAAAGATGTGATATGCGCGGGCGACACATAACGTCAATGGTCACGGCCAAGGGGAAACCATGGAAAGGTCTGTGGGGCCAGATTGTCGAGTGCGGTGCACGTGACAGCTTGAGAATGGATGTTAGCCAATGTGGCCTTTCTTCGTGTGTTCCATGCGCTACCTCGATAACGTGGGATTCTACTGGCTAGTCCCGACTCTTACGTTATCGATGTGGAAAATGAATAGAATCCTGACTCTTTTAAGTCATCAATGCGGGGAAATGAAAGAGTATGGGTTCCAGGACTCGGGCCTTGTGGAACCCCACCTAACACGTGAGGCCAGTCAGTTGCTTCACCAATGCAGACCAATCAGTCTTCCTCTCCGTTCACAGACCCAATCCGTTACCCCACACACAGATTCGATCTCCTTTGCAGTGAGATTTAATCTTGCTCAGCAATGAGATAAAGCAGACGGGGAAATTGTGTGTGTGTGTGTGTGTGTGTGTGTGTGTGTGTGTGTGTGTGTGTGTGTGTGTGGGTGGGGGGGGGGGGGGGGGAGAAGAAGAAGAAGCAGGGAGTAGGTTAATGAGGCGGGGAGAAATAGTGTAAGGGAGGAGAGTAGTGCGAGAGAGGGAGTAGAGTGAGGGAAAGAAGCAGTGTCAGGGAGGGAGAAGAGTGAGCGAGAGAAGCAGTGCAAGAGAAAGAGAGAAGATCAGGGAGTAGAGTTGAGGGAGGAGAGTAGTGTGAAGGAAGGCGTACAATGAGGCAGGAAAGTAGCGCAAGGGGAAGAAGTGAAGGTATGTTTTAAAACAAGAAGAGGAGGGGAGGATCCCTTGGTGGCACCTTTGTATGATGTCGAAAAAACAAGTTCTGGAAAAGTAAAAACAAAGGAAGGGGAAGGGAAGGGGTAGGAGGGAGAAGTAAAGTAATTAACATAAAAATCTGAAAACATGCAAATGAACGCACCCTTTCCTCACTCTTTTATTTTCCAGGAACAAGGAGAATGTGCGATGCTGGTAAATACAACCGAACACACACACACACACACACACACACACACACACACACACACACACACACACACCTCCAGTCCATGAAGACAAAGGGGTGAAGTGAAAGTGTACAAGATACAAAATATGTTAAATTCAATGCTTCAGGCAACTTAAAAATCCACTTACGAGGTGGGACAATAAATACCTAGTATTGTCTAGGCCTCAATGATTATAAAGAAAGCGAAAAAGAGAATCTAAAAAAAATGAACTGTGGATGAAAAAGTAATTTGAACAGAGTAAGAAACAGTGCTAAAGTATACGAGGTAACTAAAGTTTTAGAAATCAGGCAAATACAGGAGACGAAATGCTCTAACTTACAACCATTAGTTAAGAAAAAAAAAACAGATGAAGGAGCAAGAAATCAGTGTGTGCAACTATTGCAATTAGCAATCATAACATTACTTAGACTGAAACTGCAGTGAATGAGGAGATGTCGTTGTGACCACAGTGTACCTGAGGCAGACCTGGACAAAGTTGGATGTAAAGAATAAACCAGGGAATTGCAGGAATTAGTCTGACGCAATGGTATCATGTAGTGGAAACAAGGTAGGTAAGAGACGGGCTCGAGGAGAATTTGCTGGAGTGAGAGAGAGAAGTGTTTTTCCAGTCAGGTGGAAAGCCAGAGGACGCCACTAAATGGAAATTCCAGGTAAGGTCGTCGGTAAGACTGAGGTATTAAGAAGGCTCAGATGGTATTAGAAAACGGAGGGGAAGTGTGAGGAAGTGAGTCAACTTGGGGGATACTGAGGGACGACGAGAGTGAGGAGGTGGGGGAAACGGGAAGGTGAGGGGGGAAACTGTGGGATGAGGGGACACTGAAGAGTATGAGGAAACTGATGAAACTGGAAGGTGAGAGGGAACTGGAAGGTGAGAGGGAACTGGAAGGTGAGAGGAGACTGGAGGGTGAGAAGGAACTGGAAGGTGAGAGGAGACTGGAAGTTGAGAGGGGACTGGAAAGTGAGTGGGAATTGGAAGGAGAGAGGAGACTGGAAAGTGAGTGGCAATTGGAAGGTGAGAGGGAACTGGAAGGTGTGAGGAAACTGGAGGGTGAGAGGAAAATGGAATGTGAGAGGGAATTGGAAGGTGTGAGGAAATTGGAGGCTGAGAGGGAAACGGAAGGTGAGAGGGAACTGGAAGGAGAGAGGAGACTGGAAAGTGAGTGGGAACTGGATGGTGAGAGGGAACTGGAAAGTGAGAGGGAACTGAAAGGTGAGAGGAGACTACAGAGTGAGGAGCACACGTAGCGTCGAAGAAGAGAGAGACAAAGCTGTTAAGTAAATGGCTTAGATGGAAGGCAGGAGAGGCAAGCCATGCATTACTGGCTGAACGACAGAGCTGTGGTTGAGGAACTGCGCAAGACAAGAACCACATGACAGCAAGCAAAGCTTATGTAATGCTTTTGCAGCATACTAACACCCACACACACACACACACACGCACACAGTATGAAGGCAATGGTGGCACGAGATTCAAAGACGTGGTACAGCCGTGGAAGCTATAATATAACATTTTTCCATGATGACATAAACTGGGAAATGGACTTCAGAAGCCAAGGCGTCGTGGCGGAGTGTTATGTGACACATCTAACGTGAAGGAATAGGGTCATGGAACAGCATGATATACAGAAGGATGGTTTAAAAAAGAGGAGGACTAGTTCAGTGAAAGATGTCAAAATGAGAAGGAACTCAGCGATGATGTGCTGCGGGAAATATATATATATATATATATATATATATATATATATATATATATATATATATATATATATATATATATATATATATATATATCCGACACCCAGCCAGCCAGTTAGCTCCTGTAAGGCATACGGGAACAAGGAACGAGTACAGCAGGACAAGAAACGAGGATCAGAGAAACTTTGCGAAGAATATTGTGACGAAGAAGAAGACGATCCAAAACGTTTTCATCGAAACATCGGGAATGAATCATCCATTAAAGTGCAACTGAGTAAGCTAAAGGACTTGTTAATATGAGTTGTAGAGCATGATGTAATAATAGGCGAGGAACAGAAGGATAAGTTAAAAAGAAAATGGAAAATACTGCAGCCCATAAACCAGTCAGATGAAATGGGAAGAACGTGATCAAGTTATGTCTGGAGAAAGGGAAAGTACAACTGGAACTGAAAAGGGTAAAAAAAAAACTTCATATCTATCTTTCAGAGAGGAAGACGAGAGTATGTGCTGAAATACAGACCGGTCTTCCTCACGCGTGTGGGCTGTAAAATATCAGAAAAGATACTCAAAAAGAAAATGGATGACTTCAGGTGGAGGAGAGATCACTGATGTGAGAGAGGCAATTCTGATTCAGGAACAGGTGGCCCCGAGTGACGAACCTCTTTGATGTCTACGAGAGTGTAACCCCCATTTCAGACCAAAGTAAAAAAAAGCTGGGTGTGCACTCTGCGTATCTGGACTGCTTGAAAGCATAGGAGGTTGGCAAAGAAGCTAGATCATCAAGCTGGAGGTGTGCACTCTGTGTATCTGGACTGCTTGCAAGCATATGAGGTTGGCAGAGAAGCTAGATCATCAGACTGGAATAAACAAGAGACTCCTTCGACAGACAGATGATCTTAGTGGAAGGAATCGAAGGACGGAAGTCTGAAGCGCATTCTAAATTACATATGAGGTTACCAGCGGTGTGCCGCAGGATGCTGCTCTAGGACCATTGCCTTTCATAATCCATGGGAATGACTTGTCCGAAAGACTGAACCTCCATCTAAATATGTTTGCTGATGATGCCAAGATCAGAAGGAAAGTAGAAAGAAAGGATGATTGCATCGACATGCAAAGGGGACGTAAGGCAATCACCACAGTCGGTCTCTTACACGATTGGTGAAAAATCCAACGCGAATAAACGTAATGAGGATGGGTCAACGAAGGAAGCCATCGATATAAATATAGTCAGGCAATTAGGATCTAAGTTCCGGGAAACTGTGTGTGAGAAAGGGGACTCGGGAAGTCGATATCGTCCTTTAACTTGGCGGCGTCAAAGTCTCAAGAGAATTGAAGAAGAAAAAAAAGTCAAACTTTAATTTTTTTTTTTTTCTGCCGGCAAACATTAGAACCGCATTCAAGTTTGTGGATCAGGAAATATTCAGCAACCTGTTCACATCCTGCATTAGGATAATACTAAAAAAAAAAAAATTCCTCCACAAGTTTGGTCTCCCCTACTCAAAGAAGGAGAAAGAGCTAACAGGGGAAGAAGGTCTAGAGAATGGCGCTGCTGAGTTACAGGGAATGGTGAGGGAGGGGGAGGCCATTATATTTGTGTCATACATCTTTAGGTTTTTAAGCCAGTTTCACAAAACATTCACGAAACCGTTCTTGGAAAGACGCACCAATAGATGAACCAGGAAACATAATGTGAAACTGAACGAAAGAATTTTTTTTTCTTAGAAAAGACGTAGAGAAATATTTCTAAATGATGTAGACAAATATTTCTATAGTAACAGAGGAGTTGATGAATGGGATACACTGACCGAAGAAAGTTTGGATGTGTACAGCGGACGCAGGTTTATTATACAGCTGCACCGTATGACAGCAAAGTAATTCAAGAGACTGGAGCCCCCCACTAGAGTAGAACTCCCTCGCTGAACCGCACAGATAGGTAATCAAAGATAGGCCACACACACACACACACACACACACACAAAGAGATGGGACCCCACAATCGCAGAACTCCCTCCCAGCGCTGTACAATTACATTATTACAGACAGACGATGACACGCATACAGACCCATCTCTCAGCGAAGATCGTCCAGCACATCAGAACCGGAGGCGCATCTCCAGCTCTTCGACGTAAGCTGGAGGAAAACACGGGGGGGCGCCGAGCTCATCACCTGAGGCGGGAGGCTGACTTAAAGCAAACCTCTCTCTCTCTCTCTCTCTCTCTCTCTCTCTCTCTCTCTCTCTCTCTCTCTCTCTCTCTCTCTCTCTTTAAGCACGTCCGTTTTCTCCGCGTAGCCGTTCTCATTGTTGAGACGATGAGGAGGGAGGAAGGAAGGAAGGAAGGAAGGAAGGGAGGGAGGGAGGGAGCGATATTCTCGAGGTATGTATCAGTCCGTCTCTCTCTCTCTCTCTCTCTCTCTCTCTCTCTCTCTCTCTCTCTCTCTCTCTCTCTCTCTCTCTCTCTCTCTTGTGTACGTACGAAGGCGATGGTACGGTGATGATACATCTGCTCTTCCTCTGTTGTTCGTCTGGTCAAGAGCTCTCCGTCCAAGCGCGGGGACTGTGAGGGTTTTACCGTCTGGTTCGTATGTCTAATTCTGGTAATTATGAAAGAATATGAAAGATGTGTGTGTGTGTGTGTGTGTGTGTGTGTGTGTGTGTGTGTGTGTGTGTGTGTGTGTGTGTGTGTGTGTGTGTGCGCTCGGGGTGCTACCATTACTGGCACAGTAATGGTAGCACCACCTCCTTCCCCTACCTATTGGGTTCTTAGGTGGAATTGCGTGTTGTGTAAAACGAACCCCCTCCTCCCCAAGCGGGTTCTTGAGGAGGAAGCGCGTGCTGTGTGAAACGAGCCGTCCTCACTCGGGAGTAAACGTAAAGTTAAACGAGGCTTGACGGATCCGTAGAGTCATGTCATTTGTGTCCCCCCCGGTAGGTAGATATTATCCTACTGTGATCCTCCTACTCTCCCTTGCTTACCTTCTGAGCGGTAGCGCATTGAGTGGCTGATAGTCATGACATACATCATTGTGGACACCTTCCTGGTCTTCATATGTCCCTTGTGTGTACGATGTCGGTGATGCAAGGCGATATAGAACATCATGAGCTTCGCCTACTTCTGTGGCCTCTCTGTTACTTCTCTCCGGGGAAGTTAGGAGTAATAGCCGACTGACAACCCCTACCTACCCCATCTTCTACCCCACCAACTCCATCTCCAGGACTTTAATATCGAATGACTCTTTTCGTTCATTCAGTCTTGGACGAGCTCCTGAGACGCCAGAGCGAAATGGTGACAGCCACGAAAACAAGGGCTTTACAAAAGCCCAAAAGCAATGATGACAGAGATATACCTCGAGCGTGTTTTGAGACATGTCTGAAATAAGGATTGCTCCCTACCAATACCAATATCTATCTATATACTCTATCTATAAATACAGGGTCCGCAAAATACACTAACCGTCCCTCATCTCTTTTTAAAAGCGATCCACGGTTAAAGGTTTTTATTGTGGGTACAAGCATATGACGCTCTCAGGGTGAAATTATTGTACATATGTTCGCCTCGATTAGTGTCTCTAACGGTGTGGGCACAAGCGACCCGCCTCAGTGTGCCTCAGGCTATGCTGAGGGAACGATGGACTTGCAGGAGGGTAAAAGGCATGCAAGGGATAAAGTGAACTGGAACGGCGTGGCATGCTGGGGTCGACTCACAGACAACTGGCTGAACCAGGTCATGTGAAGTGTCCAGGGTAAACCATGCAAAGGTGTGTGGGACCTGGCTCTTTATAGGGAACTGTGATTTCCCTATCCCCCATCTAAGTTTACCAAATGGCGTCCTAGCTTCGTCTCTTCGATGTATATCAACTGACTGTTATATTTCTCTCTTGTGTCTCCCCTGGTGATTTGATTATTACACGAAAGTGCACTTGGGAACTTTTCGTGTTTCATTTTCCCCGTGGACTCATAGGAATATATATATATATATATATATATATATATATATATATATATATATATATATATATATATATATATATATATTTTTTTTTTTTTTTTTTTTTTGCCGCTGTCTCCCGCGTTTGCGAGGTAGCGCAAGGAAACAGACGAAAGAAATGGCCCAACCCACCCCCCATACACTTGTATATACATACGTCCACACACGCAAATATACATACCTACACAGCTTTCCATGGTTTACCCCAGACGCTTCACATGCCCTGATTCAATCCACTAACAGCACGTCAACACCGGTATACCACATCGCTCCAATTCACTCTATTCCTTGCCCTCCTTTCACCCTCCTGCATATATATATATATATATATATATATATATATATATATATATATATATATATATATATATATATATATATATATATATATATATATATGAGAGAAAGAATCCTACCCTCGTATTTCCTGCGTGTCGTAGAAGGCAAGTAAGAGGAGCGGGAGCCGGTGACAGGAAATCCTCACTTTCCTGTATTACTTTCCAAAAGAACAGAACAAGAAGCCAAGTAAGGCAAATTCTCCCTAAGACTCAGTCATCCGTTCTTGGCGCTATCACCCTCACGCTGGAAATGACGAGTTCACGAAAATCACAGTCATACACGAAGCGTTGGGAGGAGGGCTGCTGGTGCTGCTGGTGCTGTGGGGATCATGCCACGATACAGGGAGGACCGTCCCAGCTCCTGCCAACCTCCTGCCTGCGCTACCTGACACCTGACAACGTTCAGAGGAGCCACCTTTCCTCCTCCTCCTCCTCCTCCTCCTTCCCCACTCACCCGACCACGTCCTCCCATGCTCACCTGAACAAAAGGGCCAAGCGGCACTCTCAGAATGAAATGGATTGCATGGCGCCTCTCTCTCTCTCTCTCTCTCTCTCTCTCTCTCTCTCTCTCTCTCTCTCTCTCTCTCTCTCTCTCTCTTCCTGTTATCTACATCCACCTCATTCTTCTCAAGTACATCATCACGTCTTACATTCACTTCCTGCCCTGTTCATCCTGTAACTCTACATGTATCTTGTCTTCTCTGATCGTACGTTACAATGCCACACTCAGCTACAGTCAGCTGTTACAAAATCGAGGCTTCATTCCAGGGAAAATATATACACAAGATAATGATTTATATAACAAAAAATCAGGGAAAAATAATAAATATCGATATATATATATATATATATATATATATATATATATATATATATATATATATATATATTTATATATATATATATATATATATATATATATATATATATATATATATATATATATATATATATATATATATATATATATCATTGGAAAAAAAAAACAAACTCATCGAGATGTGAATGATATGAAATATTTCAGTAAATCACTGAGAACCCGAGGGAGGAGACCAGCAGAGGCCAAAAAAAAAAAAAAACTCGTGGATACGACATAGAAGAAGCAGGAGACGCTTTCAACGAGGCAGGCCCTTGGTCTAGTGATGGGAGAGAGAGAGAGGAGTCATCCAATACACAGCAGGATTAGGACGACGATTCTGTACACTCAGACCATAAAGTACCTTTACCCCTCCTGTGTCGAACATTATGACAAACCGACGATAAATTGCGAACTATGTTATCGCCTCTGGCGTCACACTAGTAGCACTACTACCCTCATATAGGAATATGTGGAGCTGACAGTGGCACTGTTCCTGCCACTTGCCATAATGCAATATGTGGAGCCAAAGTGGCACTGTTCCTGCCACTTGTCATAATGCAATATGTGGAGCCAAAGTGGCACTGTTCCTGCCACTTGTCATAACCCAATATAGAAAAATGAATAAATGAATGAACGAATACATTAATAAATTGCCATTGATTGGATTTAGGCAGCCCATCGTCTGAAAACACACACACAGTTCTCGTATTATTGATATTACAGAACAGGGAGGTCATGAGTGTTACTAGTTAATCAATCATACAAGAACTTACGATCGAGCTTAAGATATCAGCTCGATCGTATGAACTGGATCTTCCCACACTCTGGATAAGCATAAGAGCGAGGTAAGTCGACACAGCCAGGGTGACAGATAAACAGGGATGTTTACAGAATAAATAGTACGGTTCAAAAGAAAGATTATGTTCTTGACTGAACATTAAGTGACGAATGGTTATAGCAGACTGAACACTAAGTGACGAATGGCTATAGCAGACTGAACATTAAGTGACGAATGGTTATAGCAGACTGAACACTAAGTGACAAATGGTTATAGCAGACTGAACATTAAGTGACGAATGGTTATAGCAGACTGAACATTAAGTGACGAATGGTTATAGCAGACTGAACATTACGTGACGAATGGTTATAGCAGACTGAACACTAAGTGACGAATGGTTATAGCAGACTGAACACTAAGTGACAAATGGTTATAGCAGACTGAACACTAAGTGACGAATGGTTATAGCAGACTGAACACTAAGTGACAAATGGTTATAGCAGACTGAACACTAAGTGACAAATGGTTATAGCAGACTGAACACTAAGTGACGAATGGTTATAGCAGACTGAACACTAAGTGACGAATGGTTATAGCAGACTGAACATTAAGTGACAAATGGTTATAGCAGACTGAACATTAAGTGACAAATGGTTATAGCAGACTGAACATTAAGTGACAAATGGTTATAGCAGACTGAACACTAAGTGACAAATGGTTATAGCAGACTGAACATTAAGTGACGAATGGTTATAGCAGACTGAACATTACGTGACGAATGGTTATAGCAGACTGAACACTAAGTGACGAATGGTTATAGCAGACTGAACACTAAGTGACGAATGGTTATAGCAGACTGAACACTAAGTGACGAATGGTTATAGCAGACTGAACACTAAGCGACGAATGGTTATAGCAGACTGAACACTAAGTGACGAATGGTTATAGCAGACTGAACACTAAGTGACGAATGGTTATAGCAGACTGAACACTAAGTGACGAATGGTTATAGGAGACTGAACACTAAGTGACGAATGGTTATAGCAATACAGTAACTGACATACCTCGTACCTTGTCTAAAAGAACACCGAGCTGTTCACTCGCACAGCTGTTCACCTGTTCATAGTCTGTTCATAACGGTAGGTATGGAGGTGGTCTTCTATCTGTCATTACGAACTCTTGACGGTGATAGCGAGTGGGCACAATGCCATAACAGTCATCACTGCACAATGCAGAGTTAATTCCCGCTCGCTGCAATCATGCAATACGTGGAGCCACCACAGACACACTGTTTCTGTCACTTGCCCTAAGGTCATGGCGTCGGCAATACGCTTACCAGCCCTATCGTGACGACAGAAGAGGGTAGGTGTCTGCTGGTGTCAGATCCCTCCCACCCAGGGGTGTGTGTATACGTAATTCATGGTCTGTCTGTACCAGAATACACCACCAGGATCCGTCGGCCCTTCCAGAGGTCTGACCTTTCTGGAGGACAGGGGTGATCTGAGTTGAAACCTGAGGCTACTGGTCAATTCCTCTTTTCTCGGATTTATTCATCTCTTGTGAGTGTTTATGGAAACACACATTACGGGGACACTCTGAGTGTATTTTTCTTTCTAAAGCCTCGTCCAAATGGTGATTGTGACAGTCTTCATGGAAGGAGAGAGAGAAAGCAGGCCATATGAGTGACACAGAGGGCGATACAGAGATCATAACAATATCTTCCAGCAGAATACAGGAATGAAATACAGGAAGCATCATATTCAGTAGATATCTCCATGGTACATGATACAGGAAGGGGGACACACACAATACACTCGATAATACAGAGGAGGGACACACACACGCACAACATACCCTCACACCAGACAATAAGAGATAAAATGCACATATCTGAGACTGACTGATCAAAAAAGATATGAATAAAATGTAAAGAGAATTAAAGTTCCAAATTGCTGACACTCTGTTCTTAACCTAATATAACCTTTCCCTTCAGATATATTAATCATAGGAGGAAAGTCAAAATATGACACTTACATAAATTACAACAAAAATTCATATACAATAAATAAGGCTCAAAAAGGTTACTGCCCTTTCCTTTTACCATACATAAATCACATCTCAGTTTCAATTTCATCTGACGTAAAGCAAGGGGTATGACCATCTACGTACATACTGCACATCACAGACAACGAACGCTGTTCGTAAACACAACTTAAGAGTTAGGACTTATCAAGGGGTATAATTCGATACCTTGGTCTCCTCGTATAAAGAACCTGAAACTGTTCTACATCATCACAACTCATACAACTCCTAGTATAAAGGGCCTGAAACTGTTCTACAACATCACAACTCATACAACTCCTAGTATAAAGGGCCTGAAACTGTTCTACAACATCGCAACTCATACAACTCCTAGTATAAAGGGCCTGAAACTGTTCAACAACATCACAACTCATACAACTCCTAGTATAAAGGGCCTGAAACTGTTCTACAACATCACAACTCATACAACTAAGGCTGATAATTTGATTTCCGAAACTCTTTCTTTTTTTTCTCTCTCTTCTTTTTCTTTTTACATGATTTTCATTTTACAACTAACTTTTCGAAAATGTATGCAAATTCCCTGGAAGTTACGGAGAGTTAACGCAAGCATTCTGCCCTGCGCTATGTAACCCGCCACACACACACACACACACACACACTTGAGGTAAGGATGTATTAAGTCAGCCAAGACGAAAATGTGAAATTACAGAATAAAACTACACTTCTGTACCGACAGAGTACGGTACAAAATACAGAATGAAGTACACAGAGAAACACCTGAACGACATGGTAAACACACAGAGCTACAGAGCTACCCAGGGAGTGTATATATAGAAAACGTACTGTACAAAATGAGCAGACACTATACGAAAGAGAGATGTGAGGAACTAGACGAAAGAATAGATGAAAAAGAAGAGTCAGAAGATACGCCACAAATACAGTAACTGGGTAAATAAGTTCTACATAGAAATAGGAAGGCTTGTGTAAATAACTACAAATGCAATTTAGAAAAATCTATAAAACTGAGCATTTTTTTTGATAGCTCAGACGACATAGGTAATGGAATGTTTTAATCAAGGCCATCTCATGAACGCTATTCATCTATCTATCTATATATCTATCTACCTACCTATCTATGAATATATGTATACCCTAGCCTAAGCCAGGTATCCAATACGTCGACCCATCCCGAGGAGAGTATGAACAGCTGGGTGAACTGTGGACCGATTGCCGTAACCAGGATTCGAACCGATACATTCCACCACCCATGAGGCAAGTAAATACGTCACGGTCAGCAACGCTAACCGCTACACCACGGGGGTCCAAAATCAACACAGCAGCGTCAACTGCTAAAACACAGACAACCACAGAGTGTGTCAGTAAACACAATAGCAACATAGCAGTGTCGGGCCCACACAGGCAACCCACAGAGAGTCTGCAAACAGGTAGAGTTGGCGGGGAGGACTGAGGAGGAGGAGGAGGAGGGAAGGGGAGGCCAGCGGATGGAGGGAGGGAGGAGGGAAGGGGAAACCAACGGACGGGGGTGAGGGGAAGGGAAGGGGAGGCCAGACATGCAATATTGAAACTTGTTTACAAACTTGGTCAACTGTTGACACCACAACGTTATATTACCCTGGAACTGTTCAGCTGCACACGAGCGCTTCCACACTCTCGTGTCAGATGGTGCATGCATGAGCGTGGTGGTGTATGTGAACTGTTCAGCTGCACACGATCGCTTCCACACTCTCGTGTCGGATGGTGCATGCATTAGCGTGGTGGTGTATGTTCCCAGGTACTGTTCATTTATGTATGTCTCTGTCGGTGTGTCAACTATAACACGTCTTGTATAACTGGTCTTTAGTATTTGTGCTTCTCCTTGTGTCTGTTCTTGTAAGCTCCTTTGCCCACCTAATTACTCTTGTGTCTCGATAAGGGTCAACAGCTGACATACGGATCTGTAGGTTTCAATCCTCAAGAACTGCCAATAGTGTGTTGGAACCTAACCTAACCTCTTTTGTTAAAGAGGTTGAGTTCCACTTGCTCAACGTGGAAGGCCAAGCTGGCCAACACCACCCATTGGGTGATGCACACCCAGTCGAATATTAGAACTCCTGTGCTAACTCAGTTGTTGGTTCTTCATTGAACAGTGGCTGACGTCCAGATCAACTTGGTGTTGCGATGCGTTATGGCGGAGGAATCAGGGAGTAAGACGATTCCTGTGAGCAGCCTGTTCAAAAAGAAGGAACAGAGGAGGGGGCCAGGTGAGGATAATCCACAAAGGCCCAGTCCTCTGTTCTTAACGCTACCTCGCTAACGCGGGAAATGGCGAATACTTTAAAAGAAAGAAAGAAAATATAACCAGACACTATAGGAGTCTCTGAGGAGGATCTAGTCTTCCAATTGTTGCTAAGAAGAAAGCAGTGACTCGTATAAAGTTCTAAGAGACAGTAGTAAATAAGATAGTCTTGGAACCTTCAGCCTTAACGTTAAGCCCATATCATCAATATGGTAGACGGTGGGGCAACTCTTTCTTTCCTCCCCATCTTCAAACTTGGAACGTTATAATCACACGGAAGGGAGGGCGCAGCACCGCCCCTTACTCTTCCATCGACCACCACAATGTTTTGAACAACGACAAGACTTTTGGGAACTCCACTTCCTCTTCTTCTTCGCATCCCCCCATTTTTTTTTATGGTAGTTGTGACGGTATAGGGCAACTAAATGCCCTAATCAAGGTCATGTCTTTATGACTTTATGATTGGTGTGCACAGTGGTTGGTCTGTACCGATTGGCGCTGGACGGCGGGACTCGAGTGTGATGTTGGGATTTAAATAACATGTAAATTTTTCTATACATGTGGCACGACATGTTCCGTGGAGACAGTCTACCTCATCAGTACTTCACAAAGTTAATTAAATCACAACATCACACTCGAGTCCCGCCGTCCAGCACCAATCTGTGCAGACCAACCATAAAGTCATTAACATATCTTCAAAAACTTTATATCTACAGCAAAATTTTCATTTAAGCACTTTAGGATGATGGAGATATGGCAAATGCATAATGAAATCGACCAAACTTTGACCTCAAATGCCACCCAATCATCACGCAGTCATGATAATGCTAAACTTTAATCACCAAAGACTTTATGAAATCATGAATAATGAACTGATAACCAACTCTGATTAAAATCATGTAGTCATTCATTAAGCTTACATTAGGAACAACATAGAATTATGTTTAAATCATTTTTTCTCGCTAAAAATTGCCATTTCACGTTGGAAACTCAAACTATGAAGTACGCTGAATTTCAAAGACTTAACTGGTGCAATACGAAAATAACAAACGAAAAAGAAATTACCAAATTAGCAAATTACACACAATATGTTTTATTAATAGGGATATGAACCGTTCAATTACAATAGTAAACAATTACAATGTGAATTACTTGATCAACGAGACGAGAAAACACTTGCAAAAGCAGCAGCAGCAACAGCAAGAACAAGAACAACAAACAACAACAAAGATACTGTCAATACTAAACTAAAGAAAGTTTCCAAAAGACAAGGAAATAATACTGCCATGATGACCCTCGGCATTGGCAAGGGGTGTAGACCAGACGTGCAGCCCACCAACCATCTTGCTACCGAAAAATTTTGCATGTTCAACCCACCATACCTTCAGAGAAGGGATTATGATCCATGACAGTAACAAAGACACTAAAAAAAACAAAAATCCTTTGAATGATATCAAAGTATCTCTCTCTCTCTCTCTCTCTCTCTCTCTCTCTCTCTCTCTCTCTCTCTCTCTCTCTCTCTCTCTCACACATACACACACACGTGCGGCCACTGACGGCTTTTTTGGGGGGATCCCCCAAGAGCAACCCCCCCCAAAAAAAAATAATATATTAATAAAGCACAACACAAATTCTTTTTTCTTCCTCGGGGTCTCTTTAAGAAAAAAAATAGTCGTACGACCTTCTCGTGCTTCCTATCGGCATATCAGCAGTGGAAGAACGACTGGTTAGCTTGTGTGCCAACTTGCTTCCCCTTAATCTGGCGTCCCAACCTTCTTCTTCTTCGATAATGGACGATGTAGACAATCTTCGCGCCCGAAATGTGTAAACAAACCGTGGCTACACGCTTACCACCAGCCAACCAACCAAGAAATCGTAGCTACACGCTTACCATCAACCAGCCAACCAACCAACGAATCGTGGCTACGCGCTTACCAACAACCAACCAACCTTCGGCAACGCCTCCTTCACCCACTGGTATAACCAACCACCAACGGCAGGTACCAGCCGCTGGTAGGGGGGTTGGGTACGTGACTTACTGTACCACAAAGACGTGGGGAAGGTAGAGAGATATGGTTCCTCCAGGGATGTACACGTGAAGGGGAGATATTATCCGTATTCCAATAATTCGGTCGTATTTCTCAAGAAATATTACCCCCCCTCTGACATCCTTCCTTGCTGAACGTGTTTTGTGAACGATAACCAGAGATCAACGACATCAAGAACAGCTTTCAGTTCAGCTGAACGTCTTCATTGAACAACCAAGACGATCCAGGAGCAAAAATACATTCAAGAGACAGTAATGAATAACAATTCATTGTAGAGGAAAGTCTATTTTTCAAGTAGAAAAAAAAAACATGGATGATTCAGTGGTATTTACATCCTGAGCGATCCCTTTTATCCCCAGGCATCTATTTTATTGGAAACTGAAAATGACAATAAATTTGTGTGTTATATGGCTCACAAATATACGCCAGAGTTGGACTGAACAATTTCCCAGAGATGATTTGAAATTCAAATACATTGGCACATTTGCTTAAATAGAAGCCGTCCATAACGTCTGTCTATCTAGCTATCTCTTTAGCTTTCTACCGACATACATACACATATGTATATATACATATGTATATACATATATATACATATGTCCTTTAATACTTGATTGCCGTTTTCTGCATCAGCGAGGTGGCGACTAGAAACAGATGAAGAAAGGACACATCCGCTCACACTGATTCTCTAGCTGTCATGTGTAATGCACCGAAACCACTGCGCCCTATCCACACAACCAGGCCCCCACAGACCTTTCTATGGATTACCCAGGACGCTCCACACGCCATGGTTCAGCCCATTGACAAGTCGATCCCAATATACCATACCGTTCCAATTTATTCTATCCAATGCACGTCTTTCATCCTCCTGAATGTTCAGGCCCCGATCGCTCAAATTCTTTTTCACTCCATCCCTCCACCTCCAATTTGGTCTTCCGCTTCTACTTGTTCCCTCCACCTCTGACACATATATCCTCTTTGTCAACCTTTCCTTACTCGTTCTCTCCAAATGTCTGGCATCATACCTGTCATAAAATTCAATTATGTGGGGAGGAAAGGGAACTGTTTTAAAAATTTTGTCCACGACAAAGCTCTTTAGTGTGTATAGACTTTAACTGATATCAACGTTTCAACTCTTTGTGGATTTACTAATAGAAGATTCATTGATATTTCTCGTAGTAATGGAGTTACAGTTAATAAATGAATTAGCGTTACTCCAGTTAATACAATGGTCATTACTCTTTACATGATTAAGCAAAGCATTTGATTCTCTTCCTGTTCTTGAGTCAAAATTAAAGATCCTTACCAGTCTGTCCAACATAAAACATATTACAGCTTTTACAAGGAATTCTGTAAACACAGCCTGCAGATTCTTCTGACGAGTTCTTGATTAAGATATTCTTTGGAGTATTGTTATTGCTGACAGCGACTTTTATGATAAAAAATATTCAAGCACTGATATATATATATATATATATACATATATATATATATATATATATATATATATATATATATATATATATATATATATATATATATATATATCATGCAGTAAAGCAAGACAGGAGAGCCGAGCCATCCTCCTCCTGCTCCTGAATATTGTGGAAATATTTTGCCAGAACATTTACTGTCAGAGTGGAGACTCTGAATGGAAGGTCTGGCATTGACAGAGAGAAAGAGACGGCAGAAGTAGTGAGGATGGCAGCATGAGATGATGCTGAGGGAAGGTGACAGGATACTGAGAGAGGAACGAGACGGTGCTGACCGAAGAATGAAGGGATATTGACAGAGGAATGACACAAGGTTTTGAGAGGGAAATGATCTGGTGTTTACAAAGGAAATGATGGGGTATGGAGAGATGAATGATGGGGTATGGAGAGATGAATGATGGGGTATGGAGAGATGAATGATGGGGTATGGAGAGATGAATGATGGGGTATGGAGAGATGAATGATGGGGTATGGAGAGATGAATGATGGGGTATAGAGAGATGAATGATGGGGTATGGAGGGAGGAATGATGAGGGCATTAAGATGTGAATGATGAGGGGGTACTGACAGAAGAAGGAAGGGGTACTGAATGACGAAGGATAGGGGACTGATAAGAGAAAATGAGAAATTAAGAAATAAATGATGGGGGTGTTACGAGACGAATAATAAGGACTTAATGGAAGAGCAATAACAAAGTAGTGAGGAAAATGATAAGAATAGTGAGAAAGGACTGGCTGAGGGTGGATGGCGCTGATGCTAACACAAAAACAGAATGGTGACGAAAATGGCACTGGGGGGTGTTGCAATGAACATCAACACGTGTGTGTGTGTGTGTGTGTGTGTGTGTGTGTGTGTGTGTGTGTGTGTGTGTGTGTGTGTGTGTGTGTGTGTGTGTGTGTGTGTGTGTGTGTGTGTGTGAGGCGATACAGACGATATCACCAATGACCACATAGCACCCTGATGATCCACACAGCAAGCCAGGCACCAACAGCATATATAATCTATACAACACCACAACCTATGGCTACAACAGTCTACCCTCCAATGTCCCTATTGCTATTCCCTCAATACACGGCAGCAGTACATCTTTACATGAGGCAAATTAAGTGTGCGTTTTTTTTTTTGCCTTGAGGGAGCTGGCTGGCTATGGCCCTTGAGCACCTTTTCAGACGTCACGTATAGAATTTTATGATCTAGTGTTGGGCACTGGAAAACTTGCTGACAGAGTCAGGGATAAGTTTTCAGTTGGCTCTGACGTTTTATTATTATTATCATTATATCATTATTATCATTATTATTATCATTAATATCATTATAATCATTATTATCATATCATTGTTATATACTATATTAGTATATTATATTATTATTATCATTATTATTATTATTATTATTATTATTATTATTATTATTATTATTATCATCATCATTATTATAATTATTATTATTATTATTATTATTATTATTATTATTATTATTATTATTATTATTATCATTATTATTATTATTATCATCATTATTATTATAATTATTATCATTATTATTATCATTATTATTATTATCATTATTATTATTATTATTATTATTATTTCAATAAATTCTTATCAGTATCATTACTGTTTTCATAATCATTATTGCTATCATTATATTTTCATTATCATTATTACAATCACTTATTATCATTACCATTATTATTATTATTATCCTTATTATATTTTGATGGATTTGTCAAATTCTGAGAAAATGCGATTACCTATAACCAGCTCAACAACTATGATCTCAGAGAAGAGCCAGACCAGGTTTAATGCTATTAGAACCACGTTTAATGCCATCAGAACCACCGCACAGCTACACCAGGTTTTTATGGGGTTAAATCAGATCAGAATTGCGCCTCGTGGTTTATACAGATTACCTTCCCATATAAACACGGGAGGCTGCACTAAATCATCCCCATCATTACGATTTCATGTTTCCTGTGGGGCGGGGTAGCGCCAGGAATGGATGAAGGCAAGGAAGAAGGGAAAACTGAAGATAAAATACAAAGAAAAAAAAGAAAGGTTTTTTTTTTTTGAGAATATAGAACGTCAATGACAAAATGAAAATATAGAAAGAAATGATAATAAAGAAAGATAACAAAGAATGAAAGATAAAAAAAAGATAACAAGGATGAAGGGGAAAGTATATAAAGAACGATGGGGAAAAGAAAAAGAGGAGAGGAGAGCGTGGAAGTGGAAAATAATTGTCAGGAAAAGAGCGGGAACAAGAGATCGTCCACAGAAGAGTGTGGCATTCTTTCCTACTCTGCTTCATTATGACGCACACTGACGCGTCTCACCTGCTCTGATGTGACGTGTAGTAAGGGTCACCTTTCAGTGATACTCTATAACATGATGCCTGAATACATAATAATAATAATAATAATAATAATAATAATAATAATAATAATGATAATAATAATAATATCAATAATAATAACAATAATAATAACAAAAATACAATATAATATAATAATAATATAAAATAATAATAACAAAAATAATAATGATAATAATAATAATAATAATAATAATAATAATAATAATAATGCTCAATTACTGAAATGTGGTCGATTACTGACATACTTTGGGAGACAGCTCAAAAGTATCTTCACTGGCCAAAAATTGAGCATTATCCTCACGCTTCCTCAAGTAATCCATGACAAAAATACACTTGGGCATGATACCTTCACTGACCAGAAGGCAGGAGCTGACTTAAATAAGTTGCCTTCAATGACTACAGGAAGCAGTTGACTTTAGACCTAACCCCATTCAATAACCAAATGCATTAAACGTCTTTACAGACAAGTCAAAAACAGATGACTTGGAACAACATATCCTTTCCATTGATTACACCCAGGAGTGGACTGAAACGATCCCTCTCTCTATAGACTCATCAGAGGCGTCTATACGTACAACAAAGCCGGACGCTCCTCCTTCAACGATCAGTCACAGGCGTGTGCCCTTCAGTGACCGCTCACAGATGTGGAGCCTCAAAGACGAGGATTTTATATCCCGAAGTCGCAAAAGGCGGTCGACCCACTGCTCGAGTCGATAGATCTCCCATCGCAGTCATACGTGGGACCCGCAGTTCATCCGTCCCTCACCTGAGTCTTTGAAGGTGAGATGCCTTGGACGTCCGAGACACTTGTTACTTGGGAAGGTGGAGGACTGGGCCTTGGACACATCGCTCCGCGAACTTGAAACTACGTGTCCCAGATGTATGGGACAACGGAGCCTACGGATCTGGGACACCGTGCCTCGGGAGCGTGGGACATTGGGCTTGAGAGCGTGGGCATTAGACCACGAAAGCCCAGGATAAGAGGGCCATTGAACTTTGGAAGCAAAGAACTAGGCTTCGAGGGATGACAATGCCCGGGAACTCTCTGAGAGCAGTGGACGTTGGAGGCAAGGAAATACCTACCTCCAGAATATGAGAGACAGCAGCAACCCGGGCCTTTGTGACACCGGGTCTCAGCACCAGATGGACACCGTATGTTCAGAGCGTGGCACAGCAACACTGTGAGAGGAGCACCGGGCTTCAGGTGCGTATGAGACTAGGCTTTGGACGTTGGCACGGGGAACACATGGCATCGACGGCAAAGAACAGAAAGCTTTGAAGTCTGCACACCGGGTAACGAGAGCGAAAATGTAAACATGGAAATCCTGGACTTTTTGTATGGAATAACGACTTTTGAAAACTGGAACCAGTATCATCAGGGTCTGAAATTCCCCGAGCTTCGGAACATGAAACACAGAGCCTCAAAGCATTTGAGCATCGAGAGCATAAAGCACCAAGGCCAAAGCACAAGGAGCATCAGGGCCTCAGAGCAAGGATCGCTGGACCTCGGAAGTATATGACACTCAATCTCGAGGACGGAAACATCAGGCCTCGAAGCATGGGATATCAGGTCTTAAGAACACAGGACATCGAACTTTGCAGTGCTGGTCATCGAACGGTCATCGAACTTTGAAAACATCGGGAGTCGGAGTGTGTGACATCAGGCCTCGAAGCCTGGAACTCCAGGCCTTGAGACCATGGAACATCAGGCCTCAAAGCCTGGAACGCCTGGCCTTGAGAGCATGGGACATCAGGCCTCGAGGAGCAAAGGCCATCGGGCCTTATGAGCATTGAAGATCGAGGATCGCTGAGAAGGACATCGTACCTTGAGGGCTTGAGCGTCTGGCCTCACAGTGTAGGACATTGATCGTCGAAGCCTGCGACGCAGGTGGGCTTTGAGAACGCGAAGAATAGTAGATAGGGACGCTGGGCCGTGAAGAATAGAAGACAGGGCCTTGAAAGCGGGATGCTGGGTCGTGAAGAAGAGTAGGTAGGGGCCTTGAGAGTGAGACGTGGGCATCGAAGCCGGGTTCACCGGACTTCCAGAACAAGAAACATTGTGCCTCAAAAGTAAGGCATAAAGGGTTTCGAAAACGTTAAGACGTCAGATATCGAAAACATGAAACAATGAGGAGCAAAAGCATGAAATACTAGGTAGTAGTGAGAACAATGAAAACCATATCAAGAAGCATGGGATACGGAGCCATGAGAGCGTGGAATGCTGGACTTCGAACGCATTAAAAATTTTATGTCTCGAGCGTGAAACACAGCATATTTAGAGCACATAAAACAGGCGTCGAAAGTCGGAAAGATTATGCATCGACTGTCATGAACATCGGGTCTCTAAAGCACTGAAGACCGGCCCTCGAGAGTGCTGAAGACCAGCCCGCGAGAGTGCTGAAGCATTGAAGACCAGCCTTCGAGAGTGCTGAAGCATTGAAGACCAGCCTTCGAGAGTGCTGAAGACCGGCCCTCGAGAGTATTGAGGACCAGCCTTCGAGAGTGCTGAAGCATTGAAGACCAGCCTTCGAGAGTGCTGAAGACCGGCCCTCGAGAGTGCTGAAGCATTGAAGACCAGCCTTCGAGAGTGCTGAAGACCGGCCCTCGAGAGTGCTGAAGACCGGCCCTCGAGAGTATTGAGGACCAGCCTTCGAGAGTGCTGAAGACCGGCCCTCGAGAGTATTGAGGACCAGCCTTCGAGAGTGCTGAAGCATTGAAGACCAGCCTTCGAGAGTGCTGAAGCATTGAAGACCAGCCTTCGAGAGTGCTGAAGACCGGCCCTCGAGAGTGCTGAAGCATTGAAGACCAGCCTTCGAGAGTGCTGAAGCATTGAAGACCAGCCTTCGAGAGTGCTGAAGCATTGAAGACCAGCCTTCGAGAGTGCTGAAGACCGGCCCTCGAGAGTGCTGAAGCATTGAAGACCAGCCTTCGAGAGTGCTGAAGCATTGAAGACCAGCCTTCGAGAGTGCTGAAGCATTGAAGACCAGCCTTCGAGAGTGCTGAAGACCGGCCCTCGAGAGTATTGAGGACCAGCCTTCGAGAGTGCTGAAGACCGGCCCTCGAGAGTATTGAGGACCAGCCTTCGAGAGTGCTGAAGACCGGCCC
Source organism: Panulirus ornatus (assembly GCF_036320965.1). Taxonomy (NCBI): domain Eukaryota; kingdom Metazoa; phylum Arthropoda; class Malacostraca; order Decapoda; family Palinuridae; genus Panulirus; species Panulirus ornatus. Next base: position 30,828,247 of record NC_092224.1, read on the forward strand.
TCGAGAGTGCTGAAGACCGGCCCTCGAGAGTGCTGAAGCATTGAAGACCAGCCTTCGAGAGTGCTGAAGCATTGAAGACCAGCCTTCGAGAGTGCTGAAGACCGGCCCTCGAGAGTATTGAGGACCAGCCTTCGAGAGTGCTGAAGCATTGAAGACCAGCCTTCGAGAGTGCTGAAGCATTGAAGACCAGCCTTCGAGAGTGCTGAAGCATTGAAGACCAGCCTTCGAGAGTGCTGAAGCATTGAAGACCAGCCTTCGAGAGTGCTGAAGCATTGAAGACCAGCCTTCGAGAGTGCTGAAGCATTGAAGACCAGCCTTCGAGAGTGCTGAAGCATTGAAGACCAGCCTTCGAGAGTGCTGAAGCATTGAAGACCAGCCTTCGAGAGTGCTGAAGCATTGAAGACCAGCCTTCGAGAGTGCTGAAGCATTGAAGACCAGCCTTCGAGAGTGCTGAAGCATTGAAGACCAGCCTTCGAGAGTGCTGAAGCATTGAAGACCAGCCTTCGAGAGTGCTGAAGACCGGCCCTCGAGAGTGCTGAAGCATTGAAGACCAGCCTTCGAGAGTGCTGAAGCATTGAAGACCAGCCTTCGAGAGTGCTGAAGCATTGAAGACCAGCCTTCGAGAGTGCTGAAGACCGGCCCTCGAGAGTATTGAGGACCAGCCTTCGAGAGTGCTGAAGCATTGAAGACCAGCCTTCGAGAGTGCTGAAGACCGGCCCTCGAGAGTATTGAGGACCAGCCTTCGAGAGTGCTGAAGCATTGAAGACCAGCCTTCGAGAGTGCTGAAGCATTGAAGACCAGCCTTCGAGAGTGCTGAAGACCGGCCCTCGAGAGTATTGAGGACCAGCCTTCGAGAGTGCTGAAGCATTGAAGACCAGCCTTCGAGAGTGCTGAAGCATTGAAGACCAGCCTTCGAGAGTGCTGAAGCATTGAAGACCAGCCTTCGAGAGTGCTGAAGCATTGAAGACCAGCCTTCGAGAGTGCTGAAGCATTGAAGACCAGCCTTCGAGAGTGCTGAAGCATTGAAGACCAGCCTTCGAGAGTGCTGAAGCATTGAAGACCAGCCTTCGAGAGTGCTGAAGCATTGAAGACCAGCCTTCGAGAGTGCTGAAGACCGGCCCTCGAGAGTATTGAGGACCAGCCTTCGAGAGTGCTGAAGCATTGAAGACCAGCCTTCGAGAGTGCTGAAGCATTGAAGACCAGCCTTCGAGAGTGCTGAAGACCGGCCCTCGAGAGTATTGAGGACCAGCCTTCGAGAGTGCTGAAGACCGGCCCTCGAGAGTATTGAGGACCAGCCTTCGAGAGTGCTGAAGCATTGAAGACCAGCCTTCGAGAGTGCTGAAGCATTGAAGACCAGCCTTCGAGAGTGCTGAAGACCGGCCCTCGAGAGTATTGAGGACCAGCCTTCGAGAGTGCTGAAGCATTGAAGACCAGCCTTCGAGAGTGCTGAAGACCGGCCCTCGAGAGTGCTGAAGCATTGAAGACCAGCCTTCGAGAGTGCTGAAGACCGGCCCTCGAGAGTATTGAGGACCAGCCTTCGAGAGTGCTGAAGCATTGAAGACCAGCCTTCGAGAGTGCTGAAGCATTGAAGACCAGCCTTCGAGAGTGCTGAAGCATTGAAGACCAGCCTTCGAGAGTGCTGAAGCATTGAAGACCAGCCTTCGAGAGTGCTGAAGCATTGAAGACCAGCCTTCGAGAGTGCTGAAGCATTGAAGACCAGCCTTCGAGAGTGCTGAAGACCGGCCCTCGAGAGTGCTGAAGCATTGAAGACCAGCCTTCGAGAGTGCTGAAGACCGGCCCTCGAGAGTGCTGAAGACCGGCCCTCGAGAGTATTGAGGACCAGCCTTCGAGAGTGCTGAAGCATTGAAGACCAGCCTTCGAGAGTGCTGAAGACCGGCCCTCGAGAGTATTGAGGACCAGCCTTCGAGAGTGCTGAAGACCGGCCCTCGAGAGTATTGAGGACCAGCCTTCGAGAGTGCTGAAGCATTGAAGACCAGCCTTCGAGAGTGCTGAAGCATTGAAGACCAGCCTTCGAGAGTGCTGAAGCATTGAAGACCAGCCTTCGAGAGTGCTGAAGCATTGAAGACCAGCCTTCGAGAGTGCTGAAGCATTGAAGACCAGCCTTCGAGAGTGCTGAAGACCGGCCCTCGAGAGTATTGAGGACCAGCCTTCGAGAGTGCTGAAGACCGGCCCTCGAGAGTGCTGAAGACCGGCCCTCGAGAGTATTGAGGACCAGCCTTCGAGAGTGCTGAAGCATTGAAGACCAGCCTTCGAGAGTGCTGAAGCATTGAAGACCAGCCTTCGAGAGTGCTGAAGCATTGAAGACCAGCCTTCGAGAGTGCTGAAGCATTGAAGACCAGCCTTCGAGAGTGCTGAAGACCGGCCCTCGAGAGTGCTGAAGCATTGAAGACCAGCCTTCGAGAGTGCTGAAGACCGGCCCTCGAGAGTGCTGAAGCATTGAAGACCAGCCTTCGAGAGTGCTGAAGACCGGCCCTCGAGAGTATTGAGGACCAGCCTTCGAGAGTGCTGAAGCATTGAAGACCAGCCTTCGAGAGTGCTGAAGACCGGCCCTCGAGAGTGCTGAAGCATTGAAGACCAGCCTTCGAGAGTGCTGAAGCATTGAAGACCAGCCTTCGAGAGTGCTGAAGCATTGAAGACCAGCCTTCGAGAGTGCTGAAGACCGGCCCTCGAGAGTGCTGAAGACCGGCCCTCGAGAGTGCTGAAGCATTGAAGACCTAGCCTCTGCTTTGCACCGGCTCCCAAGACGTCCTCTAACATACGAAAAAAATATATATATAACAAATCTGTAATTATCTTTAATGCGTCAGACTTCCCAATATAACGAATGGCAACACGTGAGCCACTCCCATCACACACTCTCCTCCATCCTGCAACGATTTCCTTCCGCTTTTTGATGGAAAATAAACTACTAGACATTTGCTGGTGGCGGGAAAAAAAAGATTATGTCTGTTTCTGTACCTTCCACGTTGAGCACATAAACTTGTCCCTGCGAAGTTTGGAAACTAATTAATTTGGGACGTGACCGAAGAAAGGAAAAAAATAGGCTAATTGAACAGTCTAAAGTAGCTCCTGAAGCCTTCTTCTTCGCCTTCTTCTTCTTCTTCGCCTTCTTCTTCTTCTTCTTCTTCTCCTTCTTCTTCTTCTTCTTCAGGTCATGTGACTATGACATCTGTCGTCAACACAAAGCTGAGCCTCAGGCGTTTTACGTCGTCTGTCTGTCCATTTTCCTGTCTGTCTGTCTGTCTGTCTGTTTGTCTGTCTATCTGTCTGTCTGTCACATCACCATGCTGGAAGATCCCACCAAACGCCACCTTCGTTGTGGGATCCGTCGCAATGTGTTCTGATGGTGCGTTGAGGATGTGAGAGGTCAAGGTTCATAGGGTCAGTTAGTCTGCATGGGCTGGGGTTACAGTGGTCTCAAGCTGCAAAGGTCAAGGTCAAGGGGTGTATTAACCGGCAGGGGTCAAGGCCAAAGAGTCTATTATCCTGCGTTGGTCAAGGTCAAGGGGGGTCTGTTAGCCTGTAGAGGTCAAGGCCAAAGAGTCTTTTAGTCTTGAGAGGACAAAGCTCTCGGTGGTCTATGAGGCTGTAGAGGTCAAGGGTCATAAAAGGTCTTCGTCTGAAGGGTCTGTTAGTCTGCAGAGGTCAGGGGAGGGGGGAGGGGTCACAATGTCTGTTGGTTGGGGGTTACAGGTTCTCACCGCAGAGGTTAGGGTTGCAGGAGAGGTCAGGGTCTTACGAGGTCAATTAAGCGATCTATCTTACAGCACTAAAGACCAGCGACTGGTTGCAAGCAGGAGGTTGGGATAATGACTGGCTGCCACGCAGCCTTCCTCTAACTTATTCATGGCGCTTCGAAGATCATAGGTCAAAGGTTGTGAGGTCACTGTGAGGGGGTCAGGCGAGGGGGAAAAGGCTCTCAGTCAAACAAAGCTGTGTCTGTGTTCCAAAGATAATTTTCGACCATATATAGTGAAGGTGCCGATTTCTCTAAATGGTTTTTGGATTCGTGAAGGACAGAACGACCCTTGAGCACGACGGTACGACTCCATGTGCATGACGGTGCGACCCTTGAGGCCGACGGCACGACCCCATGAGCACGACGTATGACCTCCCCCCCCCCCGAGCACGACGGTACGACCCCTGAGCACAACGGTGCAACCCTTGTGCACGACGGTACGACCCCATAAGCACGACGGTGCGACCCCATAAGCACGACGGTACGACCCATGAGCACGACTGTGCGACCCTTGAGCACGACGGTGCGACCTCATGAGCACGACGACACGACCCAGGAGCACGAAGGTACGATCCCAGTGCATGACGGTGCGACCCTTCAGCACGACGGTACGACCCATGAACATGAAGGTACGATCCTTGGCTACGAGGATTTAGCTTTTAATCCAAACCTCATGATCCTAGCAAATAGCTAGGTCACCTAGGTACCACAATCGTACCGTAGGGTTCAAGGATCGTACCGTTGGATACCACAATCGTACCGTTGGATACCACAATCGTACCGCTGGATACCACAATCGTACCGTTGGATACCACAATCGTACCGTTGGATACCACAATCGTACCGTTGGATACCACAATCGTACCGTTGGATACCACAATCGTACCGTTGGATACCACAATCGTACCGTAGGGTTCAAGGATCGTACCGCTGGATACCACAATCGTACCGTTGGATACCACAATCGTACCGTTGGATACCACAATCGTACCGTTGGATACCACAATCGTACCGTTGGATAACACAATCGTAACGTAGGGTTCAAGGATCGTACGGCCCGGGTTCAAGGATCGTACCGAGTGTACCGTAAGATATTTACATCCTCACTGTAGACGTTCAGTAGCGAACACTGGTCCAGTTCGTAGGATGAAGATAGTCATCAAGCCACTGTATAACGCTGGTTAATAATCACAACACAATTATAACATCACTTCATAGTGGAGTTGAACTCTTACGTTTCGTGAATTTGAGTAAACAACAGACTACAACACACAAAAGAGTACACCAAACAACAGTGTACAACAGACAGGTGTACAACAAACAAGAGTACAACCATAAAGTAAAACAAACAACAGAGTACAAGCAAAGAGTACAATAACAAATTATAACAACAAAGTACAACCACAGAGTACAACAAAGAGTACGTCAAACAAAGAGTACAACAAACAACAGAGTGCAACCGCAAAGTACAACAAAGAATACAACCAAAGAGCTCAACAAACAATAAAGTAAAACAACACAGTACAACCACAGAGTACAACACACTACAAAGACAACAAAGAACAAAGTACAACAAACAAGAGTACAACAACAAACAAGAGTACAACAACAAACAAGAGTACAACAACAACAACAGTAGAGCAAACAAAAGTACAACACCAACAGTAGAGCAAACAAGAGTACAACAACAACAACAGTAGAGCAAACAAAAGTACAACACCAACAACAGTAGAGCAAACAAGAGTACAACAACAAAAACAGTAGAGCAAACAAGAGTACAACAAACAACTGAGCAAATTAAACAACAGGGACGAAAAAATTTTTGCACCGCTGCGCGGGAAATTTATTCATGCATAAAGCATGGGACGCGGTTATATACCAGGTCTCCTCCCACCACCACCTCAACCAACACATTTCACACGCCTCCTCTTCTTAACACACCCCTTAGCCAACGCGTGTTCCGTGTCTCCCCTACCTCAACCTCCTCTTTGTCCCCCCCCCACTGCAACGTCTCCTCTACCCTTAACCTCTTCTTTGTCCTCCACTGCAACGTCTCCTCTACCCTAAACCTCCTCTTTATCCCCCATTGCAACTCTAGTCTCACCTAACACACCCCTTGGTTGAACCCTCTCTCTCTCTCTCTCTCTCTCTCTCTCTCTCTCTCTCTCTCTCTCACCACCACACAGTGTCTCTCTCCCATTACTCCTCCCGTCTCCGACTCCTCTTCATTCCTTCTTCTCTCCACGCCACCCATCCTAGCCTTCTCTTCTCAGCTTCCTACCACACTCTGTGTTCTCTACCACACCTCCTACCACACCTTTTTCTCTACCACACCCTGTATTCTCTACAACACCTCCTACCGTACCGTATGTTCTCTACCACACCTCCTACCACACCCTGTGTTCTCTACCACACCTCCTACCACACCCTGTGTTCTCAACCACACCTTGTGTTCTCTACCACACCTCCTACCACACCCTGTGTTCTCAACCACACCTCCTACCACACCATATGTTCTCTACCACACCTCCTACCACACCCTGTGTTCTCCCTTACTCATTTCCCCCGACAGATTTTCTCACTCTTTTCCTCCTCCCCCTATACCACCTCCTCAACCACCTGAAAAATTATATATCTTTTTTCTTTCATACTATTCGCCATTTCCCGCGTTTGCAAGGTAGCGTTAAGAACAGAGGACTGGGCCTTTTGAGGGAATATCCTTACCTGGCCCACTTCTCTGTTCCATCTTTTAGAAAATTAAAAAAAAAAAAACGAGAGGGGAGGATTTCCAGCCCCCCGCTCCCTCCCCTTTTAGTCGCCTTCTACGACACGCAGGGAATACGTGCGAAGTATTCTTTCTCTCCTATCCCCATATATATATATATATATATATATATATATATATATATATATATATATATATATATATATATATATATATATATATATATAATCCCAACAACAACAACAACTATTACAACCATGTCACACCCCCCCCAACCATATTCTTCCCCCCCCCCACAACGACCCGATTCGTGATTTCCACTGGGTCGATCGTACACGGTGGCTGGCGAGCGCGCGGAAGTTAAGCAAGCCTGCATCTCCCGGTGTGTGTGTGTGTGTGTGTGTGTGTGTTGCCCCGTGGTGAGGCTCCTCAGCCCCGGCCCGGCCCGGCCCGGCACAACACACGGATTAAGACCCTCTTCATTTCCGGCGGACAAAAAGGGGGCGGGGAAAGAGACGAACAATGACGCTGTTAGGTGGCTGATCAGGGGGAGGGGTTGAGGGGAGGGGTTGAGGGGAGGGGTTCCCTCCTTCCCTCCTTCCCCCGGTTTCCCTCCTCACCCCTCCCAAACCCCCCTCCCCTCTCGGCGAGTGACGAAACGACGTGTTAGGCAAGGCCCACCCCGGTTTTCCCTCCCTCCCCCCCTTCCCTCAACCCCCCCTTCCCCCAAACTCCCCGGGGGACGCCCTCTCCGACTGTTTCCCTCCCCCAACCCCCTACTCCTACCTCACCCCTCCCCCGCCACCCCTTCGACGAGCGACGAAACGACGAGTTAAGGCGACTGGTGGAGGAGGGTGGCGCCACCCACCCACCCTCCCTCGGTCACAGGCGTCGGTCGGTAGGGAGGGGGAGGGCCCTCCGGGAGGGGGGGGGCCCTCCCCTCCCCTTCCCCGGTCACCGGCGCGTGGAGGCCGCCGCCCAACCCAGCTCCCTCCCCAACACACCCCTCCACCACCTCCCTCGGTCGGACATATGACAAACAATGACTTATTCACACGACGACGACTGCTGCTGCTGGGGCACACCAGCTCGGGCTAACAAGCCGCTGCTCGGCCAGCGTTCTGGTGTACACACACACACACACACACACACACACACACACACACACACACACACTTCTCCTGAGTGGTGCCACACCGTCATGAGTGGTGCCACACCGTCATGAGTGGTGCCACACAGTCGTGAGTGGTGCCACACAGTCTTGAGTGGTACCACACAGTCCTGAGTGGTGCCACACAGTCCTGAGTGGTGCCACACAGTCCTGAGTGGTGCCACACCGTCGTGAGTGGTACCACACAGTCCTGAGTGGTGCCACACCGTCGTGAGTGGTACCACACCGTCGTGAGTGGTGCCACACAGTCGTGAGTGGTGCCACACAGTCGTGAGTGGTGCCACACAGTCGTGACTGGTACCACACAGTCGTGAGTGGTGCCACACAGTCGTGAGTGAAGCCACACAGTCTTGAGTGGTGCCACACAGTCTTGAGTGGTACGACACAGTCGTGAGTGGTGTCACACCGTCGTGAGTGGTGCCACACAGTCTTGAGTGGTGCCACACCGTCGTGAGTGGTGCCACAGAGTCGTGAGTGGTACCACACAGTTGTGAGTGGTGTCACACCGTCGTGAGTGGTGCCACAGAGTCGTGAGTGGTACCACACAGTTGTGAGTGGTGCCACACCGTGGTGAGTGGTGCCACACCGTCGTGAGTGGTACCACACAGTCGTGAGTGGTGCCACACAGTCGTGAGTGGTGCCACACCGTCGTGACTGGTGCCACACCGTCGTGAGTGGTGCCACATAGTCGTGAGTGGTGCCACACAGTCTTGAGTGGTGCCACACAGTCGTGACTGGTGCCACACCGTCGTGAGTGGTGCCACACAGTCGTGAGTGGGGCCACACAGTCGTGACTGGTGCCACACAGTCGTGAGTGGTACCACACAGTCGTAAGTGGTACCACACAGTCGTGAGTGGTGCCACACAGTCTTGAGTGGTACCACACAGTTGTGAGTGGTGCCACACAGTCGTGACTGGTGCCACGACCAGTTACCTCGTATCATAGTGTATTACAGTCTTGCTGTACAGCCCAGAGTGATTGTGTACAAACAGCAGTGTGACTGAAGACCTTAATTAATCAAACGATTAATCAACACGACCAAATGATGAGGGATAGATAATCAACACGACCATATGATGAAGGATAGATAATCAACACGACTAAATCATGAGGGATAGTCCATTTTAACTGAGAGGTAATACAAACAATAAAGTTGTATTAAAGCAAAATGGAAATGATGATAATGATAATAAGTACCTCCAGGAGGACGATAGATGGTAGACACCATTGTGGACGTCGGGCAGGAGATGGTGTGTGTGTGTGTGTGTTCTCATACATATCCACTTTTCCTGGTATATCTAGGTAGCGTCCGAAACAAATGAACCATGGCCTCATTTTCATACTTCCAGACTTCAGTTTCCATGTTTACTACCACAAAAATAAAAAATACAACTACCATTTAGTGAAGAAAACGCGACTCTTGTAAATATAACTGTCTACAATACTTCATTCATAACATCCGGACATATTCACTAAATAGGGAGAGTAAACAAACCATTCTTCAAGTCTTAAAGTGGATTATAAGATATAGAAAGGAAGACCATCTTCTTAATGTTTTCTAAAATCTTCCGAAGAAACAAAATGGGAAATCTATTTCGTCCGTGATGGGGGAAGGGGGACTGGAAGCCACCAGTAAAACAATCACATCCTCCTCAGTATAGACGAGATAAAGGTTCGAGAAACATCAATGAGGTATGAAAAAGAGTGTCAATACGCCTTCGTGCGTTCGTCATTTGTCTGTCTTGTTATCGACACACGGCGAGAAGTGTCTATTTTACCCAGTAGCGTCACAGCTCTGCTTTCCCACGACCGAAGAATTCTTTTTTCTTTTTTTCATCTAGTCAAAATACAGACGATCGAACACGCTCTCTCTTTCTCTCTTCTCTCTCTCTCTCTCTCTCTCTCTCTCTCTCTCTCTCTCTCTCTCACACAACCACAAGATACTCACGGTGGCTGTACAGACTCTGCCCGGGGGTCGCCTACCTGAAAGGGATAAAAGTTATCTCGTTAGTGAAGGAGGACGAATGGAGGGGGGGAAAAAAAAAGTAGAGAAAGAGGAGAAAAAACTTACATTATTACCCCCCCTTCAGTTGACAACTTCAGTGCCTGGACGGGGGGAAAAAAAACCACAGTTTAACCATAAACAAATATAAACTTGATTAAGTTTCAGTAACAAATGCAACTTGGATTAACGAAACTTCCCAAGTCACCCTCTGCGTCTGGCTACATATAAGAAATATACCAAGGCCCAATGACCCAGCCCAGCCAGCAGGTATAAGTCGGCTTCCCCAGTAAAAGGTCTTCTGAACTCACAATCTCGTCTAAAACTACGAATCACTGTTTCATTTTCTGTCGTTTCACACCACCTACCCTATACGATGTCGTGTCTGACGACCCTCGTTTGAACCACTGTCTCACTTGTAATCTCGAGCAAATATCTTAGCGAATCTCGTCTCGAACTTCGGGCAAGATTAATCTATTGCATATTCTTCCCTGAAACTCGAGAACACTACTTCTCGGTTCCAAAACAGCTCGAGTTGGCGAGGACTATACATTCTCCAGCCAGTTAAGTGATTCCTTCTGTCTAAGCAAAGGAAATATAGCAGCAGTTACCAGCGGTGCTCAGTGAGACCCATAGATCACAGTGGCAGGAAAACTGGTTGACTGGGCGAGTAGTGATTGACGGTCAAGCCCCCAGACTGGTTAGAAGTAACAAGCGGTGTGCCGCAGGAATCAAACCTTGGACCACTTCCTTTTTTCTCTGATGTACACTCAACAGAAAGGAACGGTTCATGAGGTGCTAACATCTCGTTGTTATCTTCTCGCTAACGGTTCATGAGGTGCTAATATCTCGTTGTTATCTTCTCGCTAACGGTTCATGAGGTGCTAACATCTCGTTGTTATCTTCTCGCTAACGGTTCATGAGGTGCTAACATCTCGTTGTTATCTTCTCGCTAACGGTTCATGAGGTGCTAACATCTCGTTGTTATCTTCTCGCTAACGGTTCATGAGGTGCTAACATCTCGTTGTTATCTTCTCGCTAACGGTTCATGAGGTGTCAACATCTCGTTGTTATCTTCTCGCTAACGGTTCATGAGGTGCTAACCTCTCGTTGTTATCTTCTCGCTAACGGTTCATGAGGTGTCAACATCTCGTTGTTATCTTCTCGCTAACGGTTCATGAGGTGTCAACATCTCGTTGTTATCTTCTCGCTATCTAGGTACATGCAGGTGGATACAGTCATGTACAGAGTGGGGCCCTAGTGTGTGTGTATGGTGAGGCGAGGGTAACTAAGGTTTGAGGAATTAAAGTGTACAAAGGATTGGACGACCTATGATTACCCTCACGAGATCGTACGCTGACGCTGAGAGAAACCTTCTAAAAACGTTCTCCACACGACTGGATGATATTAAGGCATTGACTTGATGTTTAAAGAGGTTTAGGAAAAAAAAAAAAGAGTTCCATGTGCCGATCTTGTTCTTAAGACGAAAGATAATAACTGGGTAACCCTGAAAACCAGTTGGGTATGACGGCAGCACGTAAAAGCCAGGCGATACATACAACCCTTAAATATTATGGCCCTTAACCTGACCCATACTGGTGAGGTGAAAAGCCCAGGCCATCATACCTTAAGGGATCTTACCACTGTGAACAAGGGCTTAACCCGTCGTGCTCAACGAGGTTAACGTGGCCATGATGATGATGATGATGATGATGATGATGATGATGATGACGAAACATCACGAGGTCTTTCTATAGAGAGAAGAAGAAGAAGAAAGAAAAACTATATTCAAGTTTCTTTTTCTTCCAATCGCTGGAGACGAGAGACAGAGACGTTTCAGCACGTTTCCTCGGTCCCACGTTTCACGAGCTCCGTCGGTCGTAAACCAACAGCTGAACCCAATGGATTAAAAAAAAAAAAAAAAAAAAAAAAAAATTAGGGCGATACTTTTCTTTTTCTTTTTTTCTGTCTCTTCGGGGCTTCCCCTTGTGTCCTGGTATCAAAAAATATGGTTTTAAGTTGTTTTTTCCCTCCCTCCTCCTCCTCCTCCTCCTCCTCGAGCCCCCTTATTATCACTGGAGAAGTAAACCTAGGGAATCACACATATAGAAATCACGTAAGATATATATACTGGACACCAGCCGAGAAGATGATGACAGGTGTCGGGGAGAGAGAGAGAGAGAGAGAGAGAGAGAGAGAGAGAGAGAGAGAGAGAGAGAGAGAGAGAGAGAGAGAGAGAGAGAGTACCTACCTACCTACCTACCTACCTATGAGTACCTTCGTCAAAGCATGCGTAGTCCCCTTGTTTTCGCCACTGCAAGTAACTGGTAACGTTTTCTTCGTCTACATGTATTTCTCTTCTCTGTAGTTACAAGCCTAATGCATTATGTGCGATGCTTGTTTATCAAGCCTTGTACTTTCATTTACAAAGTCTTCCAATTTTTTTTTTTATTTTTTCGTTTTGGAATATTTTTTTCGTCTTAGATTATTTTTTCTTGTTTTAGATTAAATTCTGTCATGTCCATCAGTAAATCTGCTCAAAATTCTTTTTGGGGGATTCATATATATATCTATTGCAGCTCCCCTGTGAACCTTGATCCAGTCTTTCATCTGGTTTACTTTTATCTCAACATTTTGCCTCTATCTTTCCTGTATTCACTTTGATTCAATTTTTTCCTATTCTCTCTCTCTCTCTCTCTCTCTCTCTCTCTCTCTCTCTCTCTCTCTCTCTCTCTCTCTCTCTCTCTCTCTCTCTCTCTCTCTCTATGTAACCATTCTTGGATATTGTATTTTCTTCCATTCAGCATTTTTCTCCCACACTCCACAGTCTTTACCGTTTGGTGGCGTTCTTTGATTCACTAACTCTTCCAGATGTGGATTCTTCATCCAGACCTACCATCCTTGGTGGAGAGGGTGGAAATGGATTACATATATTATACCCCATCTCTGGTCACTGTATCTGTCAAAGTATATGCAACTCAGTGGATAACTGAACTAACTGTAACCTTTTCCATGATAGCAGCCGTGATACAACATATATATATATATATATATATATATATATATATATATATATATATATATATATATATATATATTTGACTACTCAACATTTGTAGTCTTAGACGTGACCATGTGACTGGTGTAACCTTAGACGTCACCCACTGAGACCCGTAACACAATATGTGACTGGGAAAACACTTGTCATGGCAGACGTAACGGTATAACATCAACAGTTCCAGATATAACAATTCATGTGGGGGTAACATTTTGCTGGCCATAATGGACATGGATGTCAAAGGACTCATTTAATCCTGGATATATCTGGATTTACCCAGCCCTTCTCTGTTCACTTAATAAGATCTTAATCCCTTAGTATATCCAGTGACTGTAACTCATATTTCGCCCATGTACGCTTGTGTGGAATTACCTAATTGTGATTACATGTTTTTCGGTGTACGGGAAGGGAATCTGACTGACGCTCGTGGGTCTTTGTGTACACCCGTGTGTGTGTGTGTGTGTGTGTGTGTGTGTGTGTGCGTGTGTGCTTTTAGGCCAGTGTGGCTGTATATTCACGTCGCCATGTTAGGGTGTTAATGAACTTGTTTATGTCCTGCATGTGCTGGACGTCAACAGGAAATGTTTTACCTCTTTTGGCCCTGGACGCCAAACAATTACAGCAGGAGCAATTATTTCCCCCTCTTCTCCCTTCCTCCTGCTGCTTTCTCCCCTCTCCCCTTTTACCACCCCCTAGAAATCCCTTTCCTACTACCCTCTGCTTCCCCTCCCTCTACCCCTCACTCACCCCTCTCCTCCCTCATCTGGTCCCTTGAATAAAAGAAGTGCTCAACCATCCTGCTGGTGGTGCCATCGACATGGCTCTGCTATTAATCACGCCTCCTCCTCCTCCTCCTCCTCCTCCGCCTTCTCCTCCTTCCCCCTCATCCCATAAGCACCACCCACTCCCCTACCTTACCTCACCCCCCCCCCCCCTTCTTGTATCCCGGCCAACGAGCGATTAGTCAGCGATGAGGATCCATTACTCATCGCTTAACAATCTCCAAACAAGGCCGAAGGATCCGAGTATTAGAGTGGCTGGCCTATTGTTCCCAGGCCTTCATATGTCCCCGCACTACAAAGGACAACTCAGCTTCCAGGAAGGTCTTCCTCCTTTTTTTTCACTCTCTCTCTCTCTCTCTGGGGGGACGACTTGCTGCCCTGCTGACTCGACCTGGACGACCAGATGCTCCTCCTGCTGGTGCTGCTGCTGCTGAACGGCCGGACCATCTTCCCCAGAGGCGCTGCTGAGCCCTTTTTGTGGAAAGGTTTACATTACATCCACTTTTTTTTTTTCAGTCTTAGAGAATCTAATTCCCTTTCGCGTTTATGGAAATTCCTGAGCAGACGTAAGCAAGTCCCTTAACAGATCTGTGGGTCTTTTCTTCCTGCTTGCTGAGTTTTCTAGTTGTCTTGCAGATGAGTCTCCTGTTACCTTCACCTTCTTGTGGAATCATCGATTTTATGTTTATATATAACTCCCCGTTGCCGTTGACCTTGCTGTTCTGTGTGGAGTCTCTGGTTTGTGTTGCTGCTTTTTATATAAGTTCCTCCTCTTCTGTCGGAGAGAGAAGACACCATGCGATGCCCAGGACGTTTGAAATGCTAGGACGTAAATGAGGGAGACCTGATCATTACCTGCTGGCGTCTAGGGTGACGGTTTGTAGATGCGTGACGAAAAGAGGAAATGGGGGAGATGGGGGAGAATGGGAATACTGCAGAAGTTGGTGACTGTGTTTGCAAAAGTGTGTGAAAGAAGAAAGTTGAGAATAAATGTGAATAGGAGCAAGGTTATTAGGTTCAGTAGGGTTGAGGGACAAGTTTGTTAGGATGTGAGTTTGAATGGAGAAAAGTTATAGGAAGTGAAGTGTTTTAGATATCTGGGAGTGGACTTAGCAGCAAATGGAACCATAGAAGTGGAAGTGTGTCATAAGGTGGGGGAGAGGGCAAAGGTTCTGGGAGCGATGAAGAATGTATAGAAAGAGAGAACGAAATCTCGGAGAGCAAAAATGGGTATGTTTGAAGGATTAGTAGTTCCAACAACGTTATATGATTATAAGGCATGGGCTATAGACAGGGTTGTACGGGGGAGGGTGGATGTGTTGGAAATCAAATGTTTGAGGTCAATATGTGATATGAGGTGAATTGATCGAGTAAGTAATGAAAGGGTAAGAGAGATGTGTGGTAGTAAAAGGAGTGTGGTCGAGAGCGCAGAAGAGGGTGCGTTGAAATGGTTTGGACATATGGAGATAATGAGAGAGGAAAGGTTGACAAAGATGATATATGTGTCAGAGGTGGAGGGAACAAGGAGAAGCGGGAGACCAAATTGGAGGTGGAAGGATGGAGTGAAAGAGATTTTGAGCGATCGGGGCCTGAACATGCAGGAGCGTGAGAGGCATGCAAGAAATAGAGTTTATTGGAACGATGTGGTATACCAGGCTCGACGTGCTATCAATGGACTGAATCAAGGCATGTGAATCGTCTTGGGTAAACTATGGAATAGTTTGTGGGGTTTTGATGTGGATGGGGAGATGCTGTTTCGATGCATTACACATGGCAGCTAGAGACTGAGTGTAAACAAATGTGGCCTTTTTAGTCTCTTTTCCGGGCGCTACCTCGCTGACGTTGGGGTTGGAAATGGTGTTTCCTGTGGGGCGGGGTGGCCCCGACAATGGATGAAGGCAAGGGAGTTTGAATATGCACATGTGTGTATATGTATGTGGTTGTGTATGTGTATGTATATGTACGCGTATGGGCATGTATGTATATATGTGTGTATATCAGTGGATGGGCCGTTCATCGTCTGTTTCCTGGCACTACCTCGCTGACTCGGGAAACAGCGATCAAGTACAATATATATATATATATATATATATATAAACACACACACACTTTAGGTCATGTAGCAAAACATACCCCCAACATCGCTGCATTACATATTTCCACGTTGATGTCCATCCTTACCGTAGTGCCAAAACCCCTTCGCCCTCCCCTTCGCCAGCCAGACACAAACACAGACAAACGACCCGCGTGACACTCCTGACCCCAGGCCACATGTGAGGGGCGGGTGGGTGAGTGGTGGAAGGAATTACCACTACTGTGTATTTAAGACACGCAGGGCCGAGGGGTGGGCTCACACTGACCTCGCTCTATGGACAGATAGGAATATGGAGAACCTGTGTGGAACAAAATATGATACATGAACTTTATCTTCGTTTTTTATTTATGTAGTGGATAATATTACCCGTTTAGAACTATTTTTCCCCAAAGTGTGCATCTCTGGTGGGAGACAAATGGGTAGTGGGGTAAACGGAAATGTGGAAGATCATTACAGTGAGATCCTCGTGTGTTTGTGAACCAGAGTTTTTAAAGGAGGAAAGGTTGTATAGGACGAGGGAAGGACGTAAGAAAGAAATGAGAATCTTAACATAATATCGCTTTTAGGGGGAAAGTTGGAGAGACATCGTAACAGTCGACGTATTTTGTAACTGGTTATTAGCTTGCTTGGTCGTTCTAGTGGCTGGCCGCCACGATGGCTGGTCGTTAAGGTGGCTGGCTGGTCAGTAAGGTAGCTGGTCATTAAGGTAGCTGGTCAGTAAGGTAGATGGTCATTAAGGTAGCTGGTCATTAAGGTAGCTGGTCATTAAGGTAGCTGGTCAGTAAGGTAGCTGGTCATTAAGGTAGCTGGTCATTAAGGTAGCTGGTCAGTAAAGTAGCTGGTCACTAAGGTAGCTGGTCATTAAGGTAGCTGGTCATTAAGGTAGCTGGTCAGTAAGGTAGCTGGTCATTAATTTAGCTGGTCACTATGGTAGCTGATCACTAAGGTAACTGATCACTAAAAAGCCTGATCACTATGATGGCTGGTCACTAATGTAGCTGGTTGCTAAGTAGAACTTAGCAAAGTTTGCTGAGAGCTGAAGAAAAAAGAGTAGATTTGTTTCCCTGTTGGAAAACAGATAACTAACCACAACACTACAATACCATTTCAACACATCCCAAGACCCTCACACGCTCACGATGCAATGAACATAAACAAGCCCCAGAGCACAGACGACTCACTGCCCTGCACTCTCTGCACACAGACGCACACACAACGTAACACTTTATGACCTGTGGCTCCAGCCGATAGACGTGGCCAGCTTCCTAAGTGCTGCAGGAGCCTCATAATGACAGAAGGGACTCCTGAGGCAGGAAGGTAAGGTAAGGGAAGGTGTGTGTGCGTGCGTGCGTGCGTGCGTGCGTGTGTGTGTGTGTGTGTGTGTGTGTGTGTGTGTGTGTGTGTGTGTGTGTGATAGTTTTTATTCCTATGCATGCCTTCGTTCACTGGGTCCCACCATCCTTATTACTCTGTACTATCTAAACTGAATTATATCAACCATGGAGCAAAGCAACTTTAGAGGTTTTCCAAGTCCCGGACTGAGTTGATGCAGTCCCTCATTAGCCTTTAAATTCCTTAAGTACCTTGGCATCATCTGCAAACAAATTCTGGTCTGGGTCCAATCCTTCTGTCACCTCATATCGTAGATTACGAAGAGGAATGATCCCAAGAGTGAAGCCATGTTATTCCTGCTTGATGATCCGGTTTCTTTATCATCCTCCAATGAGGGACAGTGTCAAATGCTTTCTTGTGGTCCAAACACACACAAAATCAACCCAACCTTCTCTTTTGTTTAAAGCGGAGTTCACTCTCTCAAAGAAGACTAAGAGGTTTGTTATACCTGATTTTACCCAGATTCTATGCTGTCCCTTAACTCAGATACTTTCTCCTTTGCAAATAATCATGGACATATTTCTTGATATCTTTTCCCAGTATTTTACCAACCACGATTATCAAAGAGTTCGGTGCAACTTCCCTGTCTCCTTTCTTAAAGATGGCTTGGCCTTTTCCGCTCCCTTGGAACTTTGCGCGCTCCTCCAGCCACATCTTGACTTAACATTTCAAGTCAAGCTTAATTGCAACACACCTTTCAGCATACACACGAAGACCTTGGTCATGACCCTGAACTTTATATGGGTCAAGGCTCTTCAAATAGTGTATGTCTATGTCTTTTCAAGATACACCATGGCTTTCACAGGTCTCCTTCCCTATTCACCTCACTAAAGTTAGGTCTATAGTGTCCTCCACTGAGAAATACACACTTTTGAGGTTGTCATTCATGCCCTCGTATTTCTTTACATCATAACCTCCACAACTTTTCCTCCTGAAGCCCTTGACTGACAGTTTACTATTGATGAATTTATAGAAAAGTCTCAGATCATCTCCTTCCTTGTCCACAATATTCTTTTTTCGCAATGTCGCTGTTCCTCCTCTCTCATCTCTTCAACCGTTTGATATGCTGGCTGACTGTAATTTCCGTCTATATCTTCGCCAAGGTATATTCCAACGCTCTTCCTCCCTTTAACATCATCTACTGAACCACATCTATCATCTTTAACCTTCCCTCTCTATATTTAAAGATAAGGTTACCATGTCCCTACACTTGTATTATCTCCTTATGTGTATAAGGGTGGAAGGCTGCACGCATGTTGATCATCAAGTTTGTCTCTTAACAGTGACCCCGTGCTAGTGAAAATCCCCCACATTTACACACACACACACACACACACACACACACACACACACACACACACGTTTCAATGCGTACATTAATCAGCGACGTAACCACACGAGTTACATGACCTCTACAGAGCTAACTGCTTGGTTAGAAAAAAAATATACCAGAACAATTTTTCAAACGTCATCTTTCTATTAACAAAAGGACACGATAAAAAAAAAAATATCAATCGATCGATTTTTCACAGATAACTGGGTCACTCAGTATATTCTTTGAGTTCTCATAAAGCTCATATACCATTAACAATGACCCCCACTTTTTTTTTTGTCTCTGAACTGCCACAAGGTCATTCACAATGGGATACGTGATCTACAAAGGTCACTACGGGAAAACTTTACACGTTGTGAACTCTTGTTTAAAAATTTACGAATGTTAGATTTGCATATCATTTTGCAACACTTCTGTTGTTGTTTGTTGTTGTTGTTGTTGTTGTTTTGAGCATCAGTCCTTCACAAGTGGAAATGGGATGGTGAGATGCCACACACCATTACTGACCATCATAATGTCCTCGCCTCACCATTTAACACCACAGTGACGTCCCTCCCTCACCATCTGGTCACCATGTTCGCGTCATTTGGCACCTGTTTCATTGTGATGTGCTGCTCCCCCTCACGCATTATCTTCTGAGACTCTCATCACCTCATTATTATCTCATCCTCCTCATCTCATTATCTTCTCATCCTCCTCAACTCGTCCATCTTAATTCAACCTCATTTTCTTTTCCGCTGTACCATCCCATCACTAACAGTACCTCATCCACATCATGCGTCCGTCCTTCACCATCTCTTCCACATCATCTTTCCCTTCATTTCCCAGTACTAGATCATTCCTCTTTCCTCCTCCATCACTTCCTTATCCTCTCTCCCACCCTCTTAATCCATCCGTTATTCTCCCTCCCTTACTATCTCCCCCATACCACCTTTATCTCTAAAATGCAATACATAGTCTCCTCTCTCTCTCTCTCTCTCTCTCTCTCTCTCTCTCTCTCTCTCTCTCTCTCTCTCTCTCTCTCTCTCTCTCTCCCACCCACATCCACTATCTCACCCCAATACCAACCATCTCTCACTATCTCGCCAGGTACACTAACTCCCCCTCATAATCTCACCCCTATATCATCTCTCCCTTACTGTCTCCCGACCTTACCATCCCTCTCTCACTATCTTACCCATCCATCACTCATTTCCCCAACATTATATCATCCCTCCCTCACTACCTCACCACCATTCTATCCCTCTCTCACTCCCTCACCCTTTTACCATCCCTCCCTCACTAACTCACCACCATACTCTCCCTCTCTCACTCCCTCACCCTTATACCATTCCTCCCTCACTATCTCACCACCATACTCTCCCTCTCTCACTCCCTCACCCTTATACCATCCCTCCCTCATTATCTCACCACCGTATCACTCCCCCTCACACCACCCACCTCTCCGCCTCCCTAACATTATCTCCCTCGCCAGTGGCCTCCTCCAGCACCGGGCAACAGCAGCAGCAGCCGTGCCCACCACCACCACCACCAGCAGGAGGAGGAGGGAAACCTAAGCATCACTGCCTTTGTCCTGGCCCCTCCACGGCCGCTAACACTCATAATCAAGAGGAAGTCGTTCGTCTCCGGTGCTGGGGAGAGAGAGAGAGAGAGAGAGAGAGAGAGAGAGA
This sequence comes from Panulirus ornatus, assembly GCF_036320965.1. Classification (NCBI taxonomy): domain Eukaryota; kingdom Metazoa; phylum Arthropoda; class Malacostraca; order Decapoda; family Palinuridae; genus Panulirus; species Panulirus ornatus. The sequence continues at coordinate 30,848,236 of NC_092224.1, forward strand.
GAGAGAGAGAGAGAGAGAGAGAGAGAGAGAGAGAGAGAGAGAGAGAGAGAGAGGGAATCGCCTCCTCTTTTCACCACGAAGAAGTGAAGGGGAGAAACATGAAGGCGAGTTGACGTGAGGTGAGGTGAGAGGAGGAGGAGGAGGAGGAGGAGGGAAGCTGAGAGAGTCCGTTGAGAAGTGTGAGGTGAAGAGGAACTGAGAGGTGAGGGGACGAGTGGGTACGGGAGAAGAGGTGAGGGATGTGAGGGAGAGGAGGTAGAGAAGGGAAACTGGACACAGGCATGGAGGAAGAAAGGGGTATAGGACGAGAGGAACAGGAAGAGAAAGAGAAGGAATAAGTGTAGGAGATAAAAAGAAAAGAAAACCTACCTTCTCTTAAGGAATTGCAGGTCAACATTACCTTCAAGAGAACCTCCCACACACATATACGATGAAAGAAATGATCCACTTTGTTCATGTTGTTCTCAATGTTTACCAGCCAACTCCCTCATCCTAACCTGAATACTGTTAATGGCGACGTGAGCTCTACATAATTCAGCAAGGGTTAAGAAAAAAAAACTAAAAGAAAAAAAGGTTTGATACTGAAACTTTCTAAATCCTAGAGTTTCAAAACACTGGATTGTTTTGTTTTTTTTATCACATGAACCTAATGATCATGATGCGAAAAATGATTCCCCAGGGACTGGGATACGAAATATTATCCCAGGCCTATCTGTTCGTGTAGGCCTATCCGTTCATGAATTTGGTCTCACAGTCCGCCCTATCCATTCATGACTTGCGTCTCACAGTCCGCCCTATCCGTTCATGACTTGCGTCTCACAGTCCGCCCTATCCGTTCATGACTTGCGTCTCACAGTCTGCCCTATCCGTTCATGACAGAACGGGTATCAAACACAGAATCTATTGGACAAACATCTATCATACCACTATTAAGAAGATAGACAAACCACAATACCTGAAATGAAAATGAGCCACAAATATCAGACGGTCTTCTATCTAAGCGAAGGATAGCAAAGATTAATATATATATATATATATATATATATATATATATATATATATATATATATATATATATATATATATATACATCAAGAAAAAGGACGACATACGGATTAATATCTAGCATTGAGTAAAGTTGCCAAACACACACACACACACACACACACACACACCAAGCCAAATATAATGTATTCATCCTTAATTGGCTTCAGTGATATTACACGCTGTATATGCAGATGATGTCCCGGGATATTTCCGTACGAAGACAATGCACTGTATGCACTCATAACATGTCACTATACAATCTGGAGCTTAAAAAAGAGAATTATGTATGTAGGCTGTTGTGATATTGTTTATTTCTCTCCATTTTCTGTCAGGCTGTGTTATCTCATAGCTTCCTTTTCTGCCAGGCTGTGTTATCTCATAGCTTCCTTTTCTGCCAGGCTGTGTTATCTTATCTCTTTAGTTTTCTGCCAGGCTGTGTTATCTCATAGCTTCCTTTTCTGCCAGGCTGTGTTATCTTATCTCTTTCTTTTCTGCCAGGCTGTGTTATCTCATAGCTTCCTTTTCTGCCAGGCTGTGTTATCTCATAGCTTCCTTTTCTGCCAGGCTGTGTTATCTCATAGCTTCCTTTTCTGCCAGGCTGTGTTATCTTATAGCTTCCTTTTCTGTAAGGTTGTGTTATCTCATAGCTTCCTTTTCTGCCAGGCTGTGTTATCTTATAGCTTCCTTTTCTGTAAGGTTGTGTTATCTCTTTCTTTAGAGTCATGACCTGACCCTCTCTACATGCCAGGTTCCCCACTTCCTCCGAAGCTCAGATTATTTTTTCCCTTCTTTTTTTGACCTTACTTGATCTTCTTCTTCAGTTGGAGGCTCCAGTCACGGACGAAAGTCCACATCAAGGCCAAGCCTTCACAGAAATATTGAGAGAGTGACGAAAGGGCAGAAGAAAAGACAAGGGAAAGTATTCACGAATTCTGAAGGACGTGAAAAACCTGTCTTCTTTTGCAACTGTGTGCGGCAAGGTCATAATTATTGGGAAAGACATAAGAAGGGAAGGCTAGAGAGTTCCAAAGCTTCGGCGCGTTGGGAAAGAACCATTCTTGTATTTCTCATTCCAAGCGTGGCCTCAATCAAGCCTTTTCTCCGTGATGGAAGCCTTTCATATCGAACAAAAATTGGGGAAACGAGAATACGAAAAGACACAATTTCCCCCCAGTCATCAAAATCATAGTGCCCTCATTTATTAAGCAGATCGATATTTTTGAGGTCATTTCCAAACGGAAGTAAATCTGTTATGAATACTCACAACCACAACCCAGAAGGAACATAATCGAAGCCTGGGTCATCACCTGACACCTTGACGCGATAACCTTAGATAACCTCTTGAGGGGGGAGAGGCGGTGACCCCAGGCAAGTACTTAGGCTCGACACTACGACCCTTGAGTTCTGATAGCGTCGTGACCTTTGACCTGAACATTATCAGGTAAGTCAAAGGCCAGACCACCGTTCCAAACATTCACACCGTCGTGTTGAGGGCTATTACCGCTGTGCTAGAGGGACTTATATATATATATATATATATATATATATATATATATATATATATATATATATATATATATAATATATATATATATATTATTTGCCAAAAGAAGGAACAGAGAAGGGGGCCAGGTGAGGATATTCCCTCAAAGGTCCAGTCCTCTGTTCTTAACGCTACCTCGCTAACTCGGGAAATGGCGAATAGTATGAAAGAAGATATATATATATATATATATATATATATATATATATATATATATATATATATATATATATGACCAGGTACCCATTTTACCGACCAACCTCTAGGGGTGGATGAAAAGCCGGGTTGACATTGGACTGACGACCACAACCAGGACTCGAACCCTATACTTTCGACCCTGGGGAGGGGGGACCTGTGAATGCGTCACGGTCGGGAACGCAAACCACTACACCACGGAAAGTCCACTCAAAGCGTACGTCAAGATGGAGAAATACCATCAACAACAATTTCGACCTACGTCCTTTTCGAACGAGGTCTGTGCATTCGCTTTTGATGAAGGGCAAAGTTTTTCGGTACGGTAGGTTAGGTCAGGTCAGGTTAGGTTAGGTTAGTCTAACTTGATCATAACCAGAGTATTATGACGTTCTGATGGATGGTTGGCTGGGCTTTGACCTTATCAAATGCCAGGGGCCATTAAGGTCTCCCACGTCAAACTACATCATCCGCCAACTCGGATTTGATAAATCTTGACGACACCTTTTCCTTCTTCTGGTATCGAGGGTAAATCTGTGACCACGTCCACTCTCGCTGTGTCTCTGGCCCGTCTGGTGGTGTAAACCTTGATCAGTGTTATCCTTCGTCGGTTCCAGCTGAAGAGACGATTTCAAACTTGTATCAAATTCGATTCATTATGGCAACCAGTCACAAGGTAGGAACATTACCTCGTATCCCTCAACACTCAGTGGCTTCGAACCCACTCAGATGGTTACGTCCATGGCCTTACGAGGTCTGATGAGATCCAATTATCCAAAGCCGCAGGTGAAGGGATGGCGCCATAACACGACCTACACACACACACACACACACACACTCCACGGAGACAAGATGATGTATTTCCACATCCAATACAGTTTCGGCTTCGTGCGAGCGCTTCTCAACCGGAATGACATCGATGTCACTCCAATTGAGAAGGACTTGTGAAATGGCGAAACTGTATTGGATGTGAAAATACATCATCTTGTTTCCCTGGAGTGTGGCTTTAACCCTCGCAGTTTTTCACGACAATGAGTTCTTTTCCTTTATATATATATATATATATATATATATATATATATATATATATATATATATATATAACTGGGGATAGGGGAGGACGAATACTTCCCACGTATACACTGCGTGTCGTAGAAGGCGACTAAAAGAGGAGGGAGCGGGGAGCTGGAAATCCTCCTCCCCAGCTTTTTACTTTTCCAAAAGAATGAGCAGAGAAGAGGGCCAAGTGAGGATTTTAACTCTTAGGCTCAGTCCTCTGTTCTTTACGCTACCTCGCTAACGCGGGAAATGGCGAATATATATATATATATATATATATATATATATATATATATATATATATATATATATATATATATATGTATATATATATATATATATATATATATATATATATATATATATATATATATATATACATATATATATATATATATATATATATATATATATATATATATATATATATATATATATATATATATATATGAAAGTTGTCCTAGGCAAACAAAAGCCAGATAATGGCCCAGATCTTCCTCACGATGATCAAAAGCGGTTGACCGGCAGAGACATACAACGCTGGTAGAAGAAATAGCGGGAAGCCAACCTCCAGTGAACACCTGATCCCACATCTGTCCAGTCAGCAACACTCGGTGTCCCACCATCAACCAGGAGAACCACAGCGATGGTCGTGGTGATGGGAGGGGGGCAGAATGGACGGGGTTACAGGATAACCCCAGCTCTTTCATCACTATTTCTAATACATTTTTTACTTGCGAGTTGCCGGATATGACCGTATATGAAAGACGGGCAGAATCAAGGGATGCCAGATCTATTTCTCGAACAAAAGTAATATTTTCATCTACATTCACGGTAAGAATGGGTTTGTAACAGGGTTGTATGATGACAGCATGGCTGTTGAACATGTTCATGGTTGGGGTCATGAGGAAAGTGAATTAAGAGTCTCTTGGAAGGAGGGGCAGGCATCTTCTGGGTGATGGGGGAAGGCTGCGTGGCGGTAGGGAAGTAAGCTGGTATTTGCTGATGACACGGCTTCAGTGACAGATTAAAGTGAGAAACTGTAGAAGCTGGTATCTGTGATTGGGAGAGCATGTGAAAGGAGAAAGGTCAAAGATTATGCGAATATAAGTATGGTTATTGAGTAAGGAATGGACAGAGACACGTTCATTGGAATATGAGTTTGAATAGAGAGAAACTAAGGGAGCTGGAGTTTTCTAAATACCTGGGAGTAACCATGGCAGCGGACGGTACCAGGGAAGCTGAAGTAAAGAACAGGTTGAGTAAGAGGGCTAAGGTCCTGAGTGCACTGAGGAGTGTGTTGAACGTGAGGCCAATGCCTGAGAGGGCAAAGATGGTTATCTTTGATATCTTTGATGATACACATATATCAATCCCAGGTTACCGTACCACATTCATGATGAACGAAAATAACGACAAATAAGGCAGGCAGCAGGTGGGTGGGTGGGTGGGAGGCTGGCTGGTCTAGTACTGTGACGTGATGGTGTTTACCTTCATTATCGACGACTCTCCTGAGGACAAAACAACGCTAATGATGATACTTTATACGGCGCCGCCCTTGCTTCACAACAATACCGGCAGCTAGTTTCACCTTACCACTCCGTCACTGACAATACGCCAGGAGCATTTCAGATTCATATATACATATATATATATATATATATATATATATATATATATATATATATATATATATATATATATTTTTTTTTTTTTTTTTTTTTTTTTTTTTTTTTTATACTTTGTCGCTGTCTCCCGCGTTTGCGAGGTAGCGCAAGGAAACAGACGAAAGAAATGGCCCAACCCCCCCCCCCCATACACATGTACATACACACGTCCACACACGCAAATATACATACCTACACAGCTTTCCATGGTTTACCCCAGACGCTTCACATGCCTTGATTCACTCCACTGACAGCACGTCAACCCCTGTATACCACATCGCTCCAATTCACTCTATTCCTTGCCCTCCTTGCACCCTCCTGCATGTTCAGGCCCCGATCACACAAAATCTTTTTCACTCCATCTTTCCACCTCCAATTTGGTCTCCCTCTTCTCCTCGTTCCCTCCACCTCCGACACATATATCCTCTTGGTCAATCTTTCCTCACTCATTCTCTCCATGTGCCCAAACCATTTCAAAACACCCTCTTCTGCTCTCTCAACCACGCTCTTTTTATTTCCACACATCTCTCTTACCCTTACGTTACTTACTCGATCAAACCACCTCACACCACACATCGTCCTCAAACATCTCATTTCCAGCACATCCATCCTCCTGCGCACAACTCTATCCATAGCCCACGCCTCGCAACCATACAACATTGTTGGAACCACTATTCCTTCAAACATACCCATTTTTGCTTTCCGAGATAATGTTCTCGACTTCCACACATTTTTCAAGGCTCCCAAAATTTTCGCCCCCTCCCCCACTCTATGATCCACTTCCGCTTCCATGGTTCCATCCGCTGACAGATCCACTCCCAGATATCTAAAACACTTCACTTCCTCCAGTTTTTCTCCATTCAAACTCACCTCCCAATTGACTTGACCCTCAACCCTACTGTACCTAATAACCTTGCTCTTATTCACATTTACTCTTAACTTTCTTCTTCCACACACTTTACCAAACTCAGTCACCAGCTTCTGCAGTTTCTCACATGAATCAGCCACCAGCGCTGTATCATCAGCGAACAACAACTGACTCACTTCCCAAGCTCTCTCATCCCCAACAGACTTCATACTTGCCCCTCTTTCCAGGACTCTTGCATTTACCTCCCTAACAACCCCATCCATAAACAAATTAAACAACCATGGAGACATCACACACCCCTGCCGCAAACCTACATTCACTGAGAACCAATCACTTTCCTCTCTTCCTACACGTACACATGCCTTACATCCTCGATAAAAACTTTTCACTGCTTCTAACAACTTGCCTCCCACACCATATATTCTTAATACCTTCCACAGAGCATCTCTATCAACTCTATCATATATATTATCCCTGGGGATACGGGAGAAAGAATACTTCCCACGTATTTCCTGCGTGTCGTAGAAGGCGACGAAAAGGGGAGGGAACGGGAGGCTGGAAATCCTCCCCTCGTTTTTTTTTTTAATTTTCCAAAAGAAGGAACAGAGAAGGGGGCCAGGTGAGGATATTCCCTCGGAGGCCCAGTCCTCTGTTCTTAACGCAACCTCGCTAACGCGGGAAATGGCGAATAGTTTGAAAGAAAGAATATATATATATAATTTTTTTTTTACTTTTTATTTTTTTTTGCTTTGTCGCTGTCTCCCGCGTTTGCGAGGTAGCGCAAGGAAACAGACGAAAGAAATGGCCCAACCCACCCCCATACACATGTATATACATACGTCCACACACGCAAATATACATACCTACACAGCTTTCCATGGTTTACCCCGGACGCTTCACATGCCTTGATTCAATCCACTGACAGCACGTCAACCCCTGTATACCACATCGCTCCAATTCACTCTATTCCTTGCCCTCCTTTCACCCTCCTGCATGTTCAGGCCCCGATCACACAAAATCTTTTTCACTCCATATATATATATATATATATATATATATATATATCTTGGGTCGTGTTGACTGCTACATTACACACGAACATCTCAAAACAGTTGCAGATTTTTTTTTCATACGAGATTTTCACAAAAGTTAGACCAGCTGCTTTTCGTGACATGTAATGAGGTCATCACCTTACTCCCTGGGAAGGTATTGTCAGTAATCTCCGTGTATGCCAGCGTGTGTGTGTGTGTGTGTGTGTGTGTTGAATTATCCGTGGGACACGCGCTGTCTGTATTTGCATGAAAATAGGTTTTGAAGCCGAGGTCAGCAGTGAGACGAGCAGACCTTCCTCGTTTCGGGAGAGTTTTCAAATACATCCTTCCAGAAAATACAAATCTATGGGAAGTCTACACAGGATGGATTTCCAGCTCTCTCTCTCTCTCTCTCTCTCTCTCTCTCTCTCTCTCTCTCTCTCTCTCTCTCTCTCTCTCTCTCTCTCTCTCTCTCTCAGTCGCCTTCTAAGACACACAGCAAAGGGACAGAGCCGATCATGAAGTGGAAGGTTCGCAGACGACTGACTCATCTGAATAAGGACAGATTTTTCACACTTGTGGTGGAGAGACGTCAAGAGGAGGACATAAGGAGGACCTTCAAAACGACACACACAGAGAGAAGAGAAGTGCAACAATATTTGTTTAGCTATAGACTAATATATAGCTGGAACTCACCAAGTGAGAATATATATATATATATATATATATATATATATATATATATATATATATATATATATATATATATATATAGTTTGTCCAAGAAACTTGAAATCTGTACAAAATAAGGCTAGGTTGATATAAGTGGATGTCATGGTGGATGGTAGGGGAGTTGTATACTTTATTCATAATGAGACAAACAGACAATTACAAACGCACTTAGAGGCGATGTGAGGCAGGTTATGGAAATATACGGAATCTGAACTACTTATGTTGTGTGTGAAGAGAATTCTATTCTGTATATATTTTACTTAATTGCTTAATAACCTGCACTATTATTCAGCAGTCAGACATACAATGTTGAGTCTGTTCTATCACAGAGTTTCGACATTTTTCATAAAGTTTTCAATTAGAAGACCATTAACTTAATATTTCTAATAACGAAAATGCTGGCGAAAAATGGTATACATGTAGCTCTATCTGTAATGAATAATTTTACTGATGGATTATGCAACAAAGTTTACATTTACAATCTGCTTACTAAGTCTCTTTATCTACTTAGCAATGTTTTTATATATCATATTGTATGATATCTGTGATTCTGAAAGGGTAAACAGCGAGAATAAAATTCTGTATCATTATTTTTTTTTCCTTTTCTTTTTTGAAACAACCTGAACATTCCTCCACGAGCAGGGCAGCGTTACATCTTTCTGCATTGCGCATCTAACAACCAGGACCTATTTTTAGGCGTGGGGAGGTTGGGGGTGTTCTGGCACTGAGCGAAACTAGGATGAAGGAGAATGAGGAAGAATGGTCTGGGAATGTTCGGAGAAGGAGAGGTGGTAGAGTATATTGGGCTAGTGGGAGGGCAAGAGCAAGGGAAGGTATGCCACTTCAGAAGATGGAGCTGTGTTAAAGAATGTATGGAAGTTAGCTAAAGACTGACGTAGGTGAGGATGAAAGTAGAGACTACGAGAGGTGGATGACTACCAAGGTCTCATGCACCTGGTAGTGAGAGGAGTGAAGAAGAGAGGGACGCGGTTTGAGAGGGGTGAGAGGAGTGAAGAAGAGAGGGACGCGGTTTGAGAGGGGTGAGAGGAGTGAAGAAGAGAGGGACGCGGTTTGAGAGGGGTTGAGTGAGTGCCCCAGCTATCTTAATGCGAGATCGGATCTTGGTAATATGGGATCTAAATGCGAGAGTAGGTGATGCGTTTGTCAAGAATATATCTGAGAGGTATGAGGTACCCAGACTACCTGAAAATGTGGAACAGTTTGTCGAGCTGTGTGGTGAAAGCGGACTAGTGTTTGGGCATACAGTTCCTGGTTTAAAGAATAATTGTGCAAGCATTTTTTTTTTACGTGGTTATTGGGTTAGGGTCAACGGGCATGATTGGATTATGTGCTGGTTGACAAGTACTTAAAGGAGAGGTTGTTGGAGTGTCAACCTGCTGAGAGGTGACAGCAAGTGAAATGTCTGATAATTCCTTGGTGGAAGCGAATGTGAAATCTATACTGATTTTCTGAAATGAGGAAATGGCCATTATGAGAAAGAAGTTGTGAAAGGGAGTGAACCAGATAAAGAGGCCTGTATGCAGCGGTACCAAGAGAGACTGAGTGCATCGTTATTCCGATCCTTCAGCACGGTGAGAGGCGTGCATGGGATAGAATCCACTGGATCAAAGTGGTATAGGGGAGGCGACGTAGGGTTACTTGACTGAACAAGAAAATACGAAGGTAAACCATTTGGAATAGCCTGTGGGTACTTGGCTGTGAATGGAAAGACTCTGGTTTCAGTATATCGTAAAACACAGCAAACGTGAGGACGTTTGTGCAAATGAGGTCCTCTGTTTCTGATGGTTACGTCGCTAAGGAGGGGAACGTTCGTTCAGCCGCTGGACCAGAAGCGTTGGGGGATGGTGAATGGTGACGAAAACCTCCTCTTACGAACCGATGGCTTCCGGCGAGACTGGACTGCAGTGTGTGGCACAAGTTGTCTTCCAACACTGATGGCTCCTCCGATCCATAAATCATGACTGATGAGCTCCCCAGCTGCAGCCGGCCAGAGGAGGAGGAGGGTAGAGAGAAAAGAAAAGAAAAGGAAAAAAACTATCGTAATTAATCAGAGGAGAATCTCTGCCGTCTCGAAGCGGGTGAGATGCAAAGTGGAACTACACAGGAAGAGAGAGAAAGAATGAGAGACACAAAGGAGAGGAGACAATGAGAATGAGAGAACGGATGGGGCGGGGAAAAAAGGTATATGAGAGAGAGAGAGAGAGAGAGAGAGAGAGAGAGAGAGAGAGAGAGAGAGAGAGAGAGAGAGAGAGAGAGAATGTACAAAGGGAGAGATCAAAAGGGAGGAAAATTGAGGCGCTACGAGCGAAAACATGCGAGAAAATCAGCTTTAAGGCACATCGCGCATCAGGCCACCCGAGCCATGTTTACCCCGTACCTTACTGCCGCCCGCCACCCGTGACTCACGTTACTTACCCCCCACCTCCACCTACATCATCACCAGCAACAACACCCCCACCACCTACGTCGTCACCAACACCACGCCCACCTACATCATCACCAGCAACACCCCCACCTACGTCGTCACCATCACCTCCACCTACATCACCAGCAACACCCCCGCCTACATCATTACCAGCAACACCCCCACCTACATCGTCACCAACACCCCCACCTACATCGTCAACAACACCACGCCCACCTACATCACCAGCAACACCCCCACCACCTACGTCGTCACCAACACCACGCCCAACCTACATCATCACCACAGCAACACCCCCACCTACATCATCACCAACACCACGCCCACCTACATCATCACCACAACACCCCCACCTACATCATCACCAACACCACGCCCACCTACATCATCACCAGCAACACCCCCACCTACATCATCACCAGCAACACCCCCACCTACATCATCACCAACACCACGCCCACCTACATAATCACCAGCAACACCCCACCTACATCATCACCAGCAACACCCCCACCTACATCATCACCAACACCACGCCCACCTACATCATCACCAACACCACGCCCACCTACATCATCACCAGCAACACCCCCACCTACATCATCACCAACACCACGCCCACCTACATCATCACCAGCAACACCCCCACCTACATCATCACCAGCAACACCCCCACCTACATCACCAGCAACACCCCCACCTACATCATCACCAACACCACGCCCACCTCATCATCACCAGCAACACCCCCACCACCTACGTCGTCACCAACACCACGCCCACCTACATCATCACCAACACCACGCCCACCTACATCATCACCAACACCACGCCCACCTACATCACCAGCAACACCCCCACCTACATCGTCACCAACACCACGCCCACCTACATCATCACCAGCAACACCCCCACCTACATCATCACCAGCAACACCCCCACCTACATCGTCACCAACACCACGCCCACCTCATCATCACCAGCAACACCCCCACCTACATCACCAGCAACAACACCCCCACCACCACACTCTTACCACCATCACGTCCTACCACACATCAGATTCTACTTCTACCACAATCTACCACAACCACCACCACCATCACGTCTACCACACATCAGATTTACTACTACCACAATCTACCACAACCAACCACCACCATCACGTCTACCACACATCAGATTCTACTTCTACCACAATCTACCACAACCAACCACCACCATCACGTCTACCACACATCAGATTCTACTTCTACCACAACCACCACCACCATCACGTCCTACCACACATCAGATTCTACTTCTACCACAACCACCACCACCATCACGTCCTACCACACATCAGATTCTACTTCTACCACAATCTACCACAACCAACCACCACCATCACGTCTACCACACATCAGATTCTACTACTACCACAATCTACCACAACCACCACCACCATCACGTCTACCACACATCAGATTTACTACTACCACAATCTACCACAACCAACCACCACCATCACGTCTACCACACATCAGATTCTACTACTACCACAATCTACCACAACCACCACCACCATCACGTCCTACCACACATCAGATTTACTACTACCACAATCTACCACAACCACCACCACCATCACGTCCTACCACACATCAGATTCTACTTCTACCACAACCACCACCACCATCACGTCTACCACACATCAGATTCTACTTCTACCACAATCTACCACAACCAACCACCACCATCACGTCTACCACACATCAGATTCTACTTCTACCACAATCTACCACAACCAACCACCACCACCATCACGTCCTACCACACATCAGATTCTACTTCTACCACAATCTACCACAACCAACCACCACCATCACGTCTACCACACATCAGATTTACTACTACCACAATCTACCACAACCACCACCACCATCACGTCCTACCACACATCAGATTTACTACTACCACAATCTACCACAACCACCACCACCATCACGTCCTACCACACATCAGATTCTACTTCTACCACAACCACCACCACCATCACGTCTACCACACATCAGATTTACTACTACCACAATCTACCACAACCAACCACCACCATCACGTCTACCACACATCAGATTCTACTTCTACCACAATCTACCACAACCAACCACCACCATCACGTCTACCACACATCAGATTTACTACTACCACAATCTACCACAACCACCACCACCATCACGTCCTACCACACATCAGATTCTACTTCTACCACAACCACCACCACCATCACGTCCTACCACACATCAGATTCTACTTCTACCACAACCACCACCACCATCACGTCTACCACACATCAGATTCTACTTCTACCACAATCTACCACAACCAACCACCACCATCACGTCCTACCACACATCAGATTTACTACTACCACAATCTACCACAACCACCACCACCATCACGTCTACCACACATCAGATTCTACTTCTACCACAATCTACCACAACCAACCACCACCATCACGTCTACCACACATCAGATTTACTACTACCACAATCTACCACAACCAACCACCACCATCACGTCCTACCACACATCAGATTTACTACTACCACAATCTACCACAACCAACCACCACCATCACGTCCTACCACACATCAGATTCTACTTCTACCACAACCACCACCACCATCACGTCCTACCACACATCAGATTCTACTTCTACCACAACCACCACCACCATCACGTCCTACCACACATCAGATTCTACTTCTACCACAATCTACCACAACCAACCACCACCATCACGTCCTACCACACATCAGATTTACTACTACCACAATCTACCACAACCAACCACCACCATCACGTCCTACCACACATCAGATTCTACTTCTACCACAATCTACCACAACCAACCACCACCATCACGTCTACCACACATCAGATTTACTACTACCACAATCTACCACAACCAACCACCACCATCACGTCCTACCACACATCAGATTTACTACTACCACAATCTACCACAACCAACCACCACCATCACGTCCTACCACACATCAGATTCTACTTCTACCACAACCACCACCACCATCACGTCCTACCACACATCAGATTTACTACTACCACAATCTACCACAACCACCACCACCATCACGTCCTACCACACATCAGATTCTACTTCTACCACAACCACCACCACCATCCACCACCACCCACCACCACACTCTTACCACCATCACGTCCTACCACACATCAGATTTACTACTACCACAATCTACCACAACCAACCACCACCACCATCACGTCTACCACACATCAGATTCTACTACTACCACAATCTACCACAACCACCACCACCATCACGTCCTACCACACATCAGATTCTACTTCTACCACAACCACCACCACCATCCACCACCACCCACCACCACACTCTTACCACCATCACGTCCTACCACACATCAGATTCTACTTCTACCACAACCACCACCACCATCACGTCTACCACACATCAGATTCTACTTCTACCACAACCACCACCACCATCACGTCCTACCACACATCAGATTCTACTTCTACCACAACCACCACCACCATCACGTCCTACCACACATCAGATTTACTACTACCACAATCTACCACAACCAACACCACCATCTTTAGGCAACCACCTCCACCAACAACAACAACAATCACCATCATACACAGCCAACACCATCATCATGCGCTACCACCACCACGAATCACCATCATGCGCCACCACTACCATGAATCACCACCACCACGACCATCACAACTATCACCACCATACACCACGACTACCACCACAGCCACCATCACGCGTCACGACCACGCACCACCACATACCACAACTACCACCACCAAACATGATTCATCACCATCTATCACCACCCACACCGTATACCACGACAACCTCCTCCCTCCTCCTACACTGCCACAACTCCCATCACAACCATGCACCACCACTACCACGGGTGGCAAATCGATTCTGATATCGCTAAGTGCAAAGTTCTACATATCCAGGAGGCAAGTTGCAGTGTGTGTGTGTGTGTGTGTGTGTGTGTAGGAATCCCGCTGAACTGCACTGCAGAGTGTGGATGATGAAAGAGACATGTCGGGATCATCTCTAATGACCTAAAGCTAAAGCTTCAAGCTGCAATAACAAGGATAAAACAACATTTTTTACGATTAATCACCCGACACTTAAGTCACTCGTTCGTCCACGCCTTCAATGCTCAATTCAGCATTGGCCACCTGACGCCACAAATATAGAAGAGAAACGGAGCGAAATGAAGAATACAGCAACAAATTCTCTTATATGAATCCCTGATGGACCGATGTGATTTGAGTCGGCGACGCAAGTTAGTTCGACGAGAAAGGAGAAGGTCAAGAGATGATGCGATGCAGGTATACCGAAAATGATCAAAAGGCTTTGATAGTGTCCCATCTGAAACAACCACTTTAAGGGATAGACATTGTCTCATCTCACACGTCGTAAGTGTGGATTACACACGTCGCGAGGGCACCAGTTATATATACTTCGAATGAGACGACTCGCTGCGCTGTCCTCAGCAGTGGATCACTCACGGGTGGGGAAAACTGATTCACCAACGGCGGTGGTAGCGGAAAGCAACACCGAAAGGTACGTTTACAAACACACTCCCACCACAAAAACCATCATTACCATTTACTGTTGTTTCCACCATTGCCATCATCTCCACTACACCCATCACATCTCTGCCACCACCAACACCACCACCATCACCAGACCCTGTCGCTGCTGCCACCACCACACAACCTCCAATCACCACACACCAACGCCGCCCGCCACCACTACCCACCACAATTACGTCCTACCGTTGCCACCGCCACTGCCACCATCACACCCTCCTTCCACCACCACCACCACACCCTACTGCTGCTACCACCATCACGGCCAGCACATCCTCCCGCTACCACCACCACTACCAACATGACCACCACACCCTACTACCACTACCACAAATCACCACTACCAACATTATCACCACACCCTACTACCACTACCACCATCACCACTACCAACATTATCACCACACCACCACCACATCACCGTCACCCTCCTGCCATTACCACCATCACCACCATCACCCAAAGCTCTCCCGTGCTTGTATGTGTACAGAAATTAATTCCGAATGAGTCAGTTGGTCCTGTGATGATCTCGTCCACAGAATACGGATCAGCAAAACACCGCTCAACAAATTGTTGCACCGGGCAAGAGCGATGTATAGAGCTGGAACCCCGGAAAAATATATCAATACTTTTTAACAGGGAATAAATAAAGGCAGACAGTATGAATTATGTACATGTGTATATATGTATATGTCTGTGTGTGTATATATATGTGTGTACATTGAGATGTATAGGTATGTATATTTGCGTGTGTGGACGTATATACATGTGTATGTAGGTGGGTTGGGCCATTCTTTCGTCTGTTGCCTTGCGCTACCTCGCTAACGCGGGAGACAGCGACAAAGCAAAATAA
The DNA here is from genome assembly GCF_036320965.1 of Panulirus ornatus. Lineage (NCBI taxonomy): Eukaryota > Metazoa > Arthropoda > Malacostraca > Decapoda > Palinuridae > Panulirus > Panulirus ornatus. The sequence continues at coordinate 30,864,354 of NC_092224.1, forward strand.
TAATAATAATAATAATTTTAACAGGGGGGAAAAAAAATAAGAGGATGGAATGTGGTCTTTCAAAAATGATCATTACCATCGACCCATTAGTCATACTACACACTCATAGGCAAATTGCTGGTTACAGTAATTAGGCAAGTCGCTGCTGGAAGCAATAATCAAGGATAAAATCGTTCGAATCTTTAAATGAAGACAGGCGAATCACTGTCACTCAACAAGGGAATCCAATATTGTCGACAGATCATGTTCAAGGCACTGTACAGCGTCTATGGTGATGTATACAATCATGGGGAGAGGTAGATAACATGCAGACATTGTATTCCAAGACTTCCAACTAAAAAAGCTTTGGATCAAGTACCACTTCAGGTGGGATTGTATTAAGTGAGGCGCGTGGCTCGTCTGCTGCCTCACACACACACACACACACACACACACACACACAGGAAACGAGTGGTATTGAGCGGGGGAGGCGAACATGCCACTGGCTCAGTGTGGTAACGAGAGAGCGGGTCCATCATGTGTGATCTATGTTTTCCTACCTACCACCCACCACCACACTCTTACCACCATCACGTCCTACCATCACCACCACCATCACATCCTACCACCACCACCATCCACCACCACCCACCACCACACTCTTACCACCATCACGTCCTACCACACATCAGATTCTACTACTACCACAATCTACCACAACCAACCACCACCATCACGTCCTACCACACATCAGATTCTACTACTACCACAATCTACCACAACCAACCACCACCATCACGTCCTACCACACATCAGATTCTACTACTACCACAATCTACCACAACCAACCACCACCACCATCACGTCCTACCACACATCAGATTCTACTTCTACCACAATCTACCACAACCAACCACCACCACCATCACGTCCTACCACACATCAGATTCTACTTCTACCACAATCTACCACAACCAACCACCACCACCATCACGTCCTACCACACATCAGATTCTACTTCTACCACAACCACCACCACATTCTACCACACATCAGATTCTACTTCTACCACAACCACCACCACATTCTACCACACATCAGATTCTACTTCTACCACAACCACCACCACCTTCACATCCTATCACACTCTACTTCTACCACCCACCACCACATTCTACCACACAGCTTATCACACTCATACTGTTATCACCATCACAACCTATCGCTGTTATCGCCAACACGACCGCCACATCTTACAACTACCACCACCGCAACCACCATTACACCCTCATGCTACCTGCACTACCACCACAATCACCACTCCCTGTATGGCTGGCTGTCTTACTCTAACGCTACCACCAACACCGTAACGCTCTACCACAAACATTGCCACCATAAACCATCAGTACCATCACCAACACTCCCTCCATCACCAACACTCCCTCCATCACCAACACTCCCTCCATCACCAACATCTGATCAAACATCCTCATCATCAGTGTTACAACCTAATATTACCATCACAGCCAACCATCCACTACCACCATCATCAACACGACTGCGACCACCTACCACTATCACGAACTCCATCGCCCCTACACCAAGATCGCCTACCACCATCACCACCACCACTACCACCATCACCACTACCACCACCACCATCACCACCACCACTATCACCACCACCATCACCACCACCACTATCACCACCACCATCACCACCACCACTATCACCACCACCATCATATCCACCACCATCAACGCCGCCAGCCACTAACACCATATAATCACCACCATCATCACGAACGATCACCAAAAACCACCACTCCCACCACCATTATCACCACCACTACCATCACCACCACCACCACCACCATCATTTCCACCACCACCACCACAACCCCCATCGTGTTGCCCTCGTCGTCTTAAAGCTGTTTTCACAAGCACAGCACCAGCAGGAGGAGGAGGAGGAGCCTGGTAGTCCTTTGATTAAGAAAGTTATTCTCCATAGCCTCGCGGCAGCGGCGCTGCCCCCCCCCCCAAACCCCCCCATCTGCAACAGGAGCCTCCTCACGCCCCCCCTTAACCCCCCTCACTCCCTCTCCGGCGGCAACCCCAAGCGCGCCCCCTTCAAGCCCCGGGGAATCGATGCACAAGCAATTGGTTTCCTTTAAGGGGATGGTGGGTGGGTGTGTGGCCTCCTCCCAGACCACTGCAGCAGCAATTATGTCTCCATTTTTGAGGCTATGAGGGAGAGTGTGGGTGGAGGGCCTTGCTGGTGGGGGCGGGCGGCTGCTGCTGGCTTAGCTGGTTTATAGCCAGGCCAGACGCATCTACCTCCCTCCCTGCGACCATGGTGAGGGGGAAGGAGAGGAGGGGGAGGGAAATTAATTAAAGCTGGGGTTTTAGGGAAGAGATAGTGGGATGGATGGAGGGAGGGAGAGAAGGAAGGAGAGGAAGGGAAGGAGGGTGGTGTGCGGAGGGACGGACGGAGGGAGGGAGGGGAGGGGGAGGGAAATTAATTAAAGCTGGGGTTTTAGGGAAGAGATAGTGGGATGGATGGAGGGAGGGAGAGAAGGAAGGAGAGGAAGGGAAGGAGGGTGGTGTGCGGAGGGACGGACGGAGGGAGGGAGGGGAGGGGGAGGGAAATTAATTAAAGCTGGGGTTTTAGGGAAGAGATAGTGGGATGGATGGAGGGAGGGAGAGAAGGAAGGAGAGGAAGGGAAGGAGGGTGGTGTGCGGAGGGACGGACGGAGGGAGGGAGGGGAGGGGGAGGGAAATTAATTAAAGCTGGGGTTTTAGGGAAGAGATAGTGGGATGGATGGAGGGAGGGAGAGAAGGAAGGAGAGGAAGGGAAGGAGGGTGGTGTGGTGGGGAGGGACGGACGGAGGGAGGGAGGGAAAGAAGAGGAGGAAGGGAAGGAGGAGGGTGTGTGTGTCTGTGTGGAGGGAGGGAGGGAAGGAGAGGGAGTACGGGCACAGGGAGAGCGCATACGTTGTGTCTTGTGTTGACCTCAGTCATCTTCCTGGACACACGTGTTGGTGGTCAAGATTATAAAAAGCTGCTTCTGGCTCTCTCTCTCTCTCTCTCTCTCTCTCTCAACATACCCCTCCCCCTCCTAACCCCCATGTCCCGGCATGGCACACCATCCACCCCTCCCCCACCAAAAAAGAAAAAAAAAAATTACCCAGTAGGTTTTGCACTCGGTGGTGTGCGTTGTTCCCTTCTTACCGCACGCGTTTACATTCCCCCCTTCTCCCTTCATCCTCCTCTTCCTCCTACCCCTTCCCCCTTTCTTCCCCCTCTCCCTCCTTCTCCTCCTCCTACCCCTTCCCGAGCCCACCCATCCTCCTGCACTAACCAAGACATATACCTCCCCCCTTCACTCCACCAGATTACCCTCCGCCTCAAGGGGGGGAAGAGGAAGAGGGTGAAGGCGTACGTAGGTAGGTAGGTAAGGGAGGATACATTGCCCAGCAACCTGCAGAGGAAGCGATCGATCCTGTCATTACAATCGATGGGTCAAGGCCCTGTGGCCAGCGCTGACGGGCCGGAACACACCTTGAGGAGTGGACAGCAAGCGTTCCATAGCCCAGGCTGACGACGGCCGGTGGAGGATGTGAGACCCGCTGCTGGGAGAAGGGGAGGTGGTGATGGGAGGAGAGGGGCGGCGGAGTGTATGGAGAGAGAGAGAGAGAGAGAGAGAGAGAGAGAGAGAGAGAGAGAGAGAGAGAGAGAGAGAGAGAGAGAGAGAGAGAGAGAGAGAGAGAAAAGGAGGTGGTGTAGCTTACGACCGAGATTTTGCCTGGAGACCCAGGCCAGAGCGAGGAGCTCATCCCTTCCTCCCTCACACGACCTGTTTCCCAACACTGTTGTTCAACCACAGCCACGCGCGTGGCTCAGCGGCTCCCCCTATCGCCGGGCTTCATCTCCAAGCAATCTCAACTATTTGCCTCAACTTCTGAAATGTTTCGGTACTCATTACAGACAGTCTCGCGTCTAACTTAGCAGGACATGAAAAACACTTCTTACCTCTTTCGACAGGCTTTTTACCTATTCCTGTCTAGCCTTTTCTATGCTGTTATATATTTTTTTTTTTTTCCATACTATTCGCTATTTCCCGCGATAGCGAGGTAGCGTTAAGAACAGAGGACTGGCCTTTGAGAGAATATCCTCACCTAGACCTCTTCTCTGTTCCCTCTTTTGGAAAATTAAAAAAAAAAAAAAAAACGAGAGGGGAGGATTTCCAGCCCCCCGCTCCCTTCCCTTTTAGTCGCCTTCTACGACACGCAGGGAATACGTGGGAAGTATTCTTTCTCCCCTAGGACGTCCTAGCTTCGTCTCTTCGATGTATATCAACTGACTGTTATATTTCTCTCTTGTGTTTCTCCTGATGATGTGATTATTACACAAAAGTGCACTTGAGAACTTTTCGTGTTTCATTTTCCCCGTGGACTCATAGGAATATCTTGATCACGCGCAAAATTGTGATCCTTTCCAATATACATATATATATATATATATATATATATATATATATATATATATATATATATATATATATATATATATATATATATATCCTCCAGTGCACTACTGTACACAGGTTACACAGTGGCTACAGTAGTTAAAAGTTGTTTACACATCCCTCGATAATTTACACGTTTACGTTCCTCCCTCGAGTTTTCTTGTAAAAACATTTCTGATCTCTTAAAAGTCTCGGGGTCTTTCAGCTTGTTTTCTCTTGTCGAGTCGAGTGTTCCACGTGGAGTGCGGGGAGTCAAATTTGCATTTAATATCTACCGCGAACATTTTCATCACATGATGTTACTTACTTTTCGCCTCTCTCTCTCTCTCTCTCTCTCTCTCTCTCTCTCTCTCTCTCTCTCTCTCTCTCTCTCTCTCTCTCTCTCTCTCTTCTCCCCATGTTGTTCAACAGCAACTCTTGCTTCACCTCCCTGTTGAACTGTTCCTTCTCTCCCCCCCACCTCTCTCTCTCTCTCTCTCTCTCTCTCTCTCTCTCTCTCTCTCTCTCTCTCTCTCTCTCTCTCTCTCTCTCTCTCTTTCTCTCTGTGACACGTTTTTTTCTGTGAATCGCTCCGCTTATTAATTACGTCGGAGCTAAAATTCCCTCTCTCTCTCTCTCTTTTCCAGAGTGATTTCCATATTCTAGTTATGTGTTCGTGATTACCCCAGGGGCGAACCACCATCACCACACAAGATTTCTCTTTTTTCCCCCCGTTTTTCTTTTTATCTTTTCTGTGAGATACAGCTGTTGTGTGGCTAGAGTCTTCTTACATCATCAAGGCTCAGAGATTCATTCTTTTTTATTTTCCTTCCTTTTCTTTATCAATTCTAGCAAATTCTCCTCCACCTATCTACATTTCATTTTAAAGTCTTTCTGAATTTTCTCTCTTTCTTTTCCTCCTCTCTGAATTCACATCTTCATTACTCTTGTTCTCTATCGTCTGCAAAACACTCAACTGTCTTTTGTTGCCTCTCTGTCTGTGTGCTAAATGTCACTATCTATTATGAACAGCATAAGAGGCCAATGCTTTTCTTCTCTAAAGCAACCTTGACAAAATATCAAGTCTCGTTAAGCCCTAGTTTCAAAATTCCTTGTCCCTATCTCCCTCGTTAACCCAATACGCTCCGCCTCACTCCCTTATCGAACAGAATGCAGTGGTTTGAGCGTGTCCAATGCTCTGGCAAAATCCAGGAAGGCACTGCACCATTTTTCATTCTCCAGATTAATGTTTCGTACGTGCATCATTAGTGAAGCAACAGCTGCATTCGTGTGCCTTTTTTTTGTGTGTGTTTGTGTCAGACAAATCCATTTTGGCCTTCGTCAACGCAGTTACTGTTGATTTTGCGCCTAGATATGTGTTTCTTAAACATTTCTAGGACGTGTGATGTCACCCTCAAAGGCCAAAGTCATTTCAACAGAAATCTAGAACCTCCTTTGGGCATATATACAGGGCGTCCCCACAAAAATGTACTTACTTTCTGACACCACTATATAACTCAATGAATTTTCTTTCTTTTTTCAGATCCAGTTGACCCTAAAAATGGCAGAAGTCCCCCCAAAATTTACTCACTCTTTAAATGACAATAAATGCAGTGTTTATTGACATAGAAACAAGATTAATGGTTGAAATGAATCAAATTCAGAGAGTTCTTGGGTGTCAATAAGTGAGTACATTTCTTTGGGACACCCTGTATATATATATATATATATATATATATATATATATATATATATATATATATATATATATATATATATATATATATCCTAGCCTACGCTTGGTACCCAATTCATCGACCATCCCAACAGGGAAGGATAAACAGTTGGAGTGACTGTGGACCGACTGCCGCGACCAGGATTCGAACCTAAGCGAGGCTTAACCCCGAGCAGCCCGTGAATGCGGCACACGGTCACCTTTGTTTCTATGTTTGTTTTTATTAGCTTCGCATCATTTACAACCCCTGGAGTAGTTGGGGATCCTCACGGCTTCATCTCTCTCTCTCATACTCATCTTTATTGTCATCACCACAAGGGAGGGGGTGTGGGGTGTGTGAGGCAGGGGGGTCGTTAGTCGTGGGGAGAGATGAGAGTAGAAGGGGAGGAGGAAGATTAGGGGGGATTGAGAGTGGGGAGGAAGCACCTGGGGAGGGACTCTAAGTCGTGGTGAAAGGAAAGGTGGCACACCATGAACAAGAGACGGGGAGATGTTTGACCTGGGGGAGAAAAAAAGGGGGGTAGAGGATGTGAGGTGGATGGGTGCTGTTATGTGTGGGGAGTTGGGGAGATGACGAGGACAATAATGTTGGTCGAGGAGATGTTGGGATGGGAGAGGGGGAGATGATGAAGAGGGCCATATTGGCCATCGGGAACAGAAGGGGAGCAGGAGGATGGGGCGAGTGCTGTCGAGTGATGGGAGAGAGAGAGAGAGAGAGAGAGAGAGAGAGAGAGAGAGAGAGAGAGAGAGAGAGAGAGAGAGAGAGAGAGAAATGTCAATGAAGGCTGTAGGGGAGGATTGAATAGATCTCTGGAGAGAACACGAGAAAATAATCTCCGAGTATAGCTGTAAAAGAACGTTCGTGGGGGCTACACTTTAAAAGAACGAACTAGGCGGGTGCATCCGAGCAGTCTATAGGTAAACATTGGCGCAGTCTATAGGGAATTGGTGAAGTCTGCAGTAAATATTGGCGTAGTCTCCAGGTATATCTTGAATGGCGAACTCTACGGTTGGATGATACTGGCGCGCTCTGTCGATATATCTATATTGGCGAAGTCTACGGTACATAAATATTGGCGCACTCTGTAGGTATATCTACATTGGCGAAGTCTATGGTACATAAATATTGGCGAACTCTGTAGGTATATCTATACTGGCGAAGTCTACGGTACATAAATATTGGCGCACTCTGTAGGTATATCTATATTGGCTAAGTTTACAGTAAGTATTGTCTCAATATTCGCCGGTATAGATCTAAACTGGCGAAGTCTAAAAGTATATATCAGCGCGTGTCGCAAAAATGAAAATTTATCCCTGCAGGTTAAGAATAAATGGCCCCTTTGTTAAATTATATGTAAGGAATAATTTACCGGTAGGTAGTTTTTTTTTTTTTAGGGTCTGTACATTAGAATAAATTAAGTCTATTTTAACTGGGTGATTAGAGAGAGGGAGAGGGTGGAGAGGGGAAGGGATGGTTTGAAAGGGAAGAGATGGTGGATATGTGTACAGGTGTGTGGGTGGAGGAGGATCTGTAATACGTGTGTGGCATTATCTTGGGCAGCGTTTTTCTCTTATGTTTTTGTTTGGGGAGCGTTTTTCTCTTTTATTTTTGTTTGAGGAGCGTTTTTCTCTTTTGTTTTTGCTTGGGGAGCGTTTTTCTCTTTTGTTTTTGTTTATGTTTGTTGGTGTGTATTATTCATGTACTCTCGGTAGACCTTGATTGTGTATGTGCTACTGATGTATCTTTGTTTTTTGTTTTTAAATGGAAGAGGTTCACTAGGCAAAGCTAAACATTGTTCATTGTCACTGGAAAAACCCCTTGTGCTTTGAGGCTTCCAGGGAGCCCCAGGGTGTGTGATCCAGGGAGCCCCAGGGTGTGTGATCCAGGGAGCCCCAGGGTGTGTGATCCAGGGAGCCCCAGGATGTGTGATCCAGGGAGCCCCAGGGTGTGTGTGTTCCTGGGAGCCCAAGAGGGTGTGTTCCATGTTCATACTGTTGTCCAGATCTCGGATTCTGACGCTTCCAGGGAGGCTAAGAGGGCGTGTGTGTGTGTGTGTGTGTGTGTGTGTGTGTGTGTGTGTGTGTGTGTGTGTGTGTGTGTGTGTGTGTTATGTGTGTGTGTGTGTGTGTTATGTATGTGTGTGTGTTATGTGTGTGTGTTATGTGTGTGTGTGTGTGTGTGTGTGTGTGTGTGTGTGTGTGTGTGTGTGTGTGTGTCAGTGTGAAGCGAATGTGTTTGGAAAGAGAAAAAGGCATTCCACACTTACGTCAACAGCAGGAGAGTCATTACTTAAGCAATTAGTCTATTAATTACGGGAGAAGGTGACGCGGGTCCAGACATTGAAGCTATGACAAATACTTCAATTTTTTTCTCTGATCTTTTTTCATCAGTAGTCACCCATGAAGATAGGATCCATATCCTGGCTCATGGTCCATTGCTAGGAGAGAAGAACATCCCACATTTTGAGCATAAAGGATGAAGATATACTATCAGTAGTGGATGAAGGTTGAAGATATACTATCAGTAGTGGATGAAGGTTGAAGATATACTATCAGTAGAGGATGAAGGTTGAAGATATACTATCAGTAGTGGATGAAGGTTGAAGATATACTATCAGTAGTGGATGAAGGATGAAGATATGCTATCAGTAGTGGATGAAGGTTGAAGATATACTATCAGTAGTGGATGAAGGTTGAAGATATACTATCAGTAGTGGATGAAGGTTGAAGATATACCATCAGTAGTGGATGGAGGTTGAAGATATACTATCAGTAGTGGATGAAGGTTGAAGATATACCATCAGTAGTGGATGAAGGTTGAAGATATACTATCAGTAGTGGATGAGGGTTGAAGATATGCCATCAGTAGTGGATGAAGGATGAAGATATACTATCAGTAGTGGATGAAGGTTGAAGATATACCATCAGTAGTGGATGAAGGTTGAAGATATACTATCAGTAGTGGCTGAAGGTTGAAGATATGCTATCAGTAGTGGATGAAGGTTGAAGATATACAATCAGTAGTGGATGAAGGATGAAGATATGCTATCAGTAGTGGATGAAGGTTGAAGATATACTATCAGTAGTGGATGAAGGTTGGAGATATACAATCAGTAGTGGATGAAGGTTGAAGATATGCTATCAGTAGTGGATGAAGGATGAAGATATACTATCAGTAGTGGATGAAGGTTGAAGATATACTATCAGTAGTGGATGAAGGTTGAAGATATACTATCAGTAGTGGATGAAGGTTGAAGATATACAATCAGTAGTGGATGAAGGTTGAAGATATGCTATCAGTAGTGGATGAAGGATGAAGATATACTATCAGTAGTGGATGAAGGATGAAGATATACTATCAGTAGTGGATGAAGGTTGAAGATATACTATCAGTAGTGGATGAAGGTTGAAGATATACTATCAGTAGTGGATGAAGGTTGAAGATATACTATCAGTAGTGGATGAAGGTTGAAGATATACTATCAGTAGTGGAAGAAGGATGAAGATCTACAATCAGTAGTGGCTGAAGGGAAAGTAAACAAGACGTCCGGGCCTAGATCAATGATATTCTTGGATGCTGAATGAAGAGGAAAAATGCAATGGTGAAGCCATTTAATGCTTCCTACGAGGCAAAGTTCCCCAGGATGGTGAGTTAGCTAGTACAACGGCGACATTCAGACACGGGTGTAAGTCCCCGTCCAAACACATACCATCGCTCGAAAGCTTAACCCATTGGCTTAAAAATCATTCCGCCTCGAAGAGAGTTGGTTATAAGGTGACGCACTCAATACAGTGGAAACCATCAAGGGCTCTGACCATATATCCATCTAGACAACTGCTTGAGGCATGATTCGTCTGGTTTCCCCCTTGTAATGATAATGGATACAAACTAATGGTCCAACACTGTACTTCAAATGAGGCGATGATGTATATCTTGTTCCTAAGGACTGTTAATATAAATGACATGACTTACCAATACATTTGAGAGCAGCCTCTGAGATACGTATGATATAGATGTGATAAACACTTGCCATCAAACCCACAACTGACGTTATCTTTAGAGCGTTAGCTACATATGGACCTTTTCCTCCGTTGGCCACACACGCCTCGGAGACTCTAATCCCTCACAAGAAAGCACTGAACATAACCAAAAGTCGACTGCTCTCAGAAGTCCTTGTTGTTATTATCCTTATTGTCGTAGGATGAAGGTGGATTATGTTATTATCATCATTATCATGAGAATCATTCGATGAAGGTGGACTATCATGTGAATCATGCATTTACAAGTGTTGTACTGTATACAGGTGAGTCATTATATCTACTTCTGCTGTAGAGGGAGGAAATTCTACATGCATGAGTTCCTATCTTTCTCTCTTGTGTGTATGATTGATTTTCTTTTTACATATGTTTGTAATTACCAGGTGTTCTACAGAAACAAGAGCTTTACACTTGTAGTGCCCCGTCTCTTAACTTGGTATATGTGTATATATATATATATATATATATATATATATATATATATATATATATATATATATATATATATACGATGGGATATATATGGCGATGGGAATAAATAAAGACAGAGAGTATGAAATATGTACATGTGTATATATGTATATGTCTGTGTGTGTATATATACATGTGTACATTGAGATGTATAGGTATGTATATTTGCATGTGTGGACGTGTATGCATATACATGTGTATGGGGGTGGGTTGGGCCATTTCTTTCGTCTGTTTTCCTTGCGCTACCTCGCAAACGCGGGAGACAGCGACAAAGCGAATTAAAATAAAAAATAATATATATATATATATATATATATAGAGAGAGAGAGAGAGAGAGAGAGAGAGAGAGAGAGAGAGAGAGAGAGAGAGAGAGAGAGACAGAGAGAGAGAGAGAGAGAGAGAGTACAATATCTTTACCATTTTTTTTTTATACACGAACTTTTTCCCTGAACTTCATCCTTCAGCGTACGAGAACCTGGCCCCACACTGTACAGGAAACCCTCCTCGTTGTAAACGGCGCCTAAGCTATCACATAACCTCAGCTCACCGGGAGTTTAATATCGCAGCCTCCTAATTTCGCTGGGGGTGGGTGGGGGTCCCCTAACTTAACACAGATGAAGATCTAATTTCGCAGTTTAATGAAAATGGGCTTCTGCCGTGTGGCACAGGAGGAGCCTACTAGCGAGCTAATACGAGGCTGTGAGGCAGAGGTTCGTCTTTCCTGAAGGAGGTGTGGTATCATAGCGACGGTGACAACTGTGGATGATGATGATGATGACAGAAGACTGGGGAAAAAATGAAACAAGCATCTCAAGTGTTGTTTCAATGAGACTACGAATGTCTTTAGTCATATCATCATGGCTGAGATGGGAGACTCTGTAGTGGGTGAGTGATGCGATTTTTTTTTCTTTCTTTCAGGAAAAACAGTTGTGGAAGTTTATTTACGAGTGAGACTAACATGATCGAAATGACTGAACAGATGTTGGTTTAAGGAGCGAGTTTATATTTTCGTGTTAATGCCATATTTCTTTTCAGTACTACTACTATTACTACTGATGCTATTACTACTACTATTACTACTCCTACACCTGCTGCTATTACTACTACTACTACTACTACTACTACTACTACTACTACTACTACTACTACTACTACTATTACTGCTGCTACTACTACTACTACTACTACTACTACTAGTAATACTACTACTGCTGCTATTACTACTACTACTACTACTACTACTACTACTACTACTACTGCTACTATTACTGTTACTACTACTACTACTATTACTACTATAAAAAAGTGAAAATAACCAGACTCAGAAAAAGATGGTCAATATCAAAACAAAAGTCGTTTTAGACAGTGAATTCACATCAGGTAACTCAGTTGATCCTTTCCATAAATTCCTAGTTTTAAGAATAACTTTTTAGGTCTATCCCCAATCTTACAGATTCTGCCAAGTACTGGTGTTACAAGAACAGCTGAAGCTATACTGGGCACAGTGAGTACAACTGAGACGGCTTGTGAAATCTATTTACTTTTCTTTTACGTGAGAGTACCTCCAGTTATGAATAAAAATCCACATCAAAGCAGGGCCTTAGAATATAGAGAGGTTAATGAAATGGGAAATAAACAGACAAGGGAAAATATTTACCAGTTTTGGAGGAAGTGAAAAACCTTATTTTAAAAAAAGGGACAGGTCATAGTTAAGAGAAAAAGACATAAGAGGGTTGAGTTCCAAAGCTTAGAGGTGTAGGGAAAGAAACAGTTATCAAAACGGCCCACTCTTGAGTTGCCAACGGCCACACGGTAATCATGCGACGCAGCAGCTTACCAAGTATTGCGTGGTCTAGCTAGTGGTAGGGGGCACACAAGCAGCCAGTTCTCAGGAGCAAAAACCAAAATAATGCCCATAGAAGAGGGAAAGTGAACCAACACTGCGACGTAGGGCAAGGGGGTTCAGGTTTTGATGTTAGCCTTAGGGAGTTTATAAGTCGGACGGCTTTCGACTCAACTCAGTCAAGTAAGGATGCAGGGCTAGAACCACCCCAGATGTGAAAGCAGTACTCCATACAAGGACGGATCAATCCTTTGTATAAACGGAGCAACTGTTCAGAAGTATAGATGTTTCGACATCTACACAGGATTCCTCGTTTCCTAGAAGCAGGCTGAGCTATTCGCGTGACGTGGCAAGTGAGAATGTCAAGAATGCGTGTCGCATGTGTGAGTGGAGGAGTCAAGACGTGCAGAGTGAGGGGAGTGTGGGAGTGAAGACGTTTAGAGTGAGGGGATTTGGGGAGTAAGACGAACTGAGTGAGGGGAGTGGAGGAGTGAAGACATCCAGAGTGAGGGGAGTGGAGAAATGAAGACATATAGAGTGAGGGGATTTGGGGAGTGACGACGTATTGAGTGAGGGGAGTGGATGAATCAAGACGTAGAGAGCGAAGGGAGTGGAAGATTAAGGATGAGGAGAGAGTAGGGAGTGGAGGAGAGTAGGGAGTGGAGGAGAGTAGATATAGCGACTATGAGGAGTGGAGGAATGAAGAAGATCCTTATCCTTGGGAAGCCAACTGTAGGGTGGCGAGCCATGTGACCTGTGTGGACTACGTTCTGTCCTCTCACATCCTCTGGCGAACCTGTCTGAAACGCTGAGTGCTCTCTCTCTCTCTCTCTCTCTCTCTCTCTCTCTCTCTCTCTCTCTCTCTCTCTCTCTCTCTCTCTCTCTCTCTCGCCAACACATAACTCACTCGACCTTATTCCCAACCCTTAAATATTCCTGCGGTGAGCAGGACGCGCTACGCCCCCCCTCTGCCAAATGGCAAAACCTCGTCGCCTGGTGCTCGACCCACACTCCCTTTTGGGAACTTAAGACGCCAGAGGATGGCATGGTCAAGAAATACGGCAATATGCACAACACAGAAATCTACTATAACAATGACAAATTTCATATATGCAAGTGGGGGAGATGAATGTAGGTTTATGTACCCACAAAAGCCCAACCAGACATTCATTTTTCACTCTGTAAATGATCAAGCGGGTAAGAAAAAGGAGAGAGAAAGTAGTTTGAAACATTCCAGTATATATGGAATGCGATGTAAATTTCGAAGTGCAGTGTGGCAGGTAATGTAAATGCAGGATTAGACGATTGTCACACAGACGTGGAGATAATTCTGACCGGAGATGAAGGCCAATCAATGTAAACCAAAGAAGGAAATACTGGAAGGTCCATAGTCTAGAAAACAGATGGGCGAGGGGGGGTATATAGTTAATGACATCATCAACAGAGCTGCCAAAAGAAAACGAGATCAAAAATGACTGAAATATGATGAAAGAAGACACACAATACCAGTGACCAAAAAAAAAAAAAAAAAAAAAACAGAATGGTACGATGGTATGAACCAATAATACTGGGGAAAAACACGAAACACAAAAGAGGGCAAATCGAAACCAGAAAAAATCAAGATGGAATGAGAACTTGAGCAATGACTAGAATTCATCTTTATTAGAGAACCAGATAAGGATGGTCCAAGCACAAACGGGTATGAAGCAATAACTAAATAATATTATATGATCGAGAGAGACAATTCTAGCAAACACAGAGATAAGGTAACTACACCCGAATATAATATTGTGAGGGGGGGGAGACAATGGCCGAAAACCAGAGCTAAGGGCTAAATACTGAAAGTGGGAATCCTTGAAAGATTATATATATGATTATATAAAGCCGGGATAGCGATGCTGTTTTTATGTAGGACGGGGTAGCGACAGGAATGGATGAAGGCAAGCAAGTATGAATATGAACATGTGTATGTATGTAATGTCTGCGTATCTGTATATATATGTATGTATATGTTGATATGTATATGTATGTATATGTGCGTATTTGGTCGTTTATGTGTATATATGTGTATATGATTGGATGGGCCATTCTTAGTCTGTTCCCTAGCAATACCTCGCTGACGCAGGAAACAGTGATTGTGTATAATAAATGCTAAATTCAAATATAAAGTCTAACTCAGAAATCTAAAATCAAAATATTATGCATCAGTGAATACGATGAAGCAAATATGAAGCAAACTTTGAACAATCTGAAATATTATGCATCAGTGAATACGATGAAGCAAATATGAAGCAAACTTTGAACAATCTGAAATATTATGCATCAGTGAATACGATGAAGCAAATATGAAGCAAACTTTGAACAATCTGAAATATTATGCATCAGTGAATACGATGAAGCAAATATGAAGCAAACTTTGAACAATCTGAAATATTCAGAGCAGACAGAGGCCTATTCAAACAAGGTGTAGGATTCTATGTCCATAATTAGGTTAGAGGTTAAAAAGATAACAGTAATGGAATCATTATGATTGTGAACTAATCATAGCGAGCATCCCAAACACACACACACACACACACACACACACACGCACACACACACACACACAACACACACACACACACACACACACACACACACACACACAACACACACACACAACACAAACACACACACACACACAAAATACTAGTGCCCTACAGACCAACAACAAAAAACAAGCCTTGATGAGTGTGAAATAATTTTGACAAATGGTGAGGAAATATGAAATCTAGAGAAACACTAATGCGATAATAATAACAATATGGACTGGTGACTTAAACTTTACATTTTACTGAATGGCCGGGAAGAGGAGTTGGTTATGGATGTAGATACAATTACAAATTGAAGAATAATGGACCGTCAGATGGAGAGAGAGAGAGAGAGAGAGAGAGAGAGAGAGAGAGAGAGAGAGAGAGAGAGAGAGAGAGAGAGAACAAGGAAAAAAGTTGAGGATGAAAGGGATGAGTAAATATAAAAAAAAACTTTACGTGATTTCTATTGAGCCTTGGGCCAAAGCAAAATACAGACCCGACAAGGGAATACAGACCCGACAAGCGAGGGCAACAGTAGAGATATCAAATGTCATAACACTGTCTTCAGATACAGGATTCAGTCCTGTGCGTCTAATCGGATCCTGTTGACATCACAGAAATCACTACAGTGTATGAAATGGACACGAACGAATCTTTTTCTTCTATCATTTTTACCGATGGAGGTTCCAGTCGTGGATCAAAGCCTACATCAAGGCCGGGTATTAAATGAATTATAGATAGGATTTATGAAAAAAGGGGGGGGGGGGGGGGGAAAGAAGAGACGAGGGAAAAGTATTTGCGAATTTTGGAGGAGGTGAAAACCCTGTCTTTTAAAATGTGCCAGGTCGTAGTTATTGGGGGAAGACATGAGAACGTGGTACGGCCACAGAGAACAAAAATGGACTGAGCGAGTCCAAGAAAAAAAAAAAATAAAAAGAATATTAACCCAGCAACGCATCAAACTGGAGAGAGAGAGAGAGATCATTAAAAGGTTTTCATATACATCCTGGAAAGATATCTTGAGAGACAATAACGTAGTGGCAAACACCAACTTATAGCGTGATAGACTAAGCCAAACAATTAGTGTGAAGATACCCATGAAAACAGTTATAAATACGATACAGAAAATGGAAATATCTATAGACAGAAAACTGTGGTTGAAGGGCGAGAAGAAGAGCATGGACAAAAAAGAGGAAAAGGAATAGCGACAAAATAAAAATATAAGAATAAAAGAACTGGATGATGACAGTACAGAAAACAGATTTAGAAATCACGAAATCCAACAGAAAAGAACAGAAATGAATAAAGAACACAGAACATTGAAATGAAAATCCGAGGTTAGTATTCACCATCACAAACAAATCAAAAACAGGACCATGAAGATTGGACCCGAAGGCAAGAGATAAATACAGGAATGACCCCTGGGGATAGGGGAGAACGAATACTTCCCACGTATTCCCTGCGTGTCGTAGAAGGCGACTAAAAGGGGAGGGAGCGGGGGGCTGGAAATCCTCCCCTCTTGTTTTTTTTTTTTTTTTTTCAATTTTCCAAAAGAAGGAACAGGTGAGGATATTCCTTCAGAGGCCCAGTCCTCTGTTCTTAACGCTACCTTGCTAACGCGGGAAATGGCGAATAGTTTGAAAGAAAAAGACCCCAAAAGGAAATCGCTGAGCGTTCGGTGAACAACACAAATCGATGAATTGCTTAACCAATACGATGAAAATGCACTCACAGATATTGAAATATATCGGAAGAAGATAAAACCAGAGTGACTGCTCAGCTCAAGTGAAAAAATATTCGGCTCCCAGCCACGTTTCTCAAAAAAACACAAAAAAAAACAGCGAAAGCGAAGTCAGTGATGTTATTACTCAAGGCAATGCCCGGATGAAAGCCAAAATTGCAGACGTTCGTGAATTTGCGTAAATTACACTTATACACAAGAGAAGACTTAAGCTAATACCTATACAATATGGACGAGTTAGCTTGACTTTGCATGTGAAAAAAAAAAAAGATTCGATCGGGTGATCAAAAAAGGAAATGTGTCAAACTATCTAATCAAAACCTACTTCAATAAACAAAGGCCAACATGGACCTCTACCAAGAAAAAGGACGCCTACCCAATCATCAGCTCGTTACAACGACAAATACGAAACTTTAGTACAAGGTAAAAGAATGAACACTGTTTTCCTCGACTTTGCAAAAGTATCTGACAAAGTGAACCATAGGATTTTCCTAGAAGAAACAGCTCCAAGAAACATTGAGGACGAGGTAAGAAGATGGATGGAAGAGTTCGAAAACAGTGGTAAGCGGAACCATGTTTGAGGAGGAAGATAGTCCCTCTCCGGGGTACCACAGGGAACGGTGTTGGCCCCAACACTCTTTGTAATCATACTATCAGACACCGACGGTAAAGTAAAAGGAAAACGTAGTAAAGAACAATGAGACCAGAGGAAGTAAACTGATTGGATTGGAGACTGATCGAGAGGAGATACGGAAAGACTCAAGACACAATTTACAGATGGGCAAGAAAGTGAACCTGATGGAACATAATGAAGATAGATTTGAATAAATAACCAATGGAACGTGTAAGAATACACTGGTGATACCGTAATCACAAAGACCCATCTGGGAAAATTATACAGAGGAGCAATCAAAAAAAGGTCTGCTTGTTATCACTGACGAGAAACTAGAATTCAGACAACATCCTGAGACGATAACATCATCAAGTGATGATGGAAGGTACGATTATGAAAACTTTTATGGCAAGAAATTAAACTTATTGACGGGAAATGTTTACTTGCATGTATAAGAAGCAAAATGAACACAGCTGTGTTGTATGGTCGCCAACGAAACAAATGAATACAAAGAAATTAAAGGGGATTCAAGAGCCCTTCACGAAGAATATCGAAGAGATGGAACATATTGATCCGGTACCATGAAAGACTGGAAGACCTGAAACTACATAGCCTAGGAAGAAGAGGAAGATATAAACGATATAACCTACGCAATTCAATTCATAAACGGAAAATGTATATTAAACCCCCCAAAAAAAACTTCTCCACAGGGAAGTTACCGAGTCATTCAATCTTCCAGAATATAATGCAACACCGAAAACGTCAAGACAAATACATATACATATATATCAACGCCATCAGGAAGCTAGAACGTGCGCGGCACACACGACCTGGACATCTATAAGACTACTTGACACGGGGGGGTTTGAGAAAGCAGTTCCCAGATGAACCAAGAATAATGCAACGCAGGAGGTGTGGACGGCTGAGAAATAACCAAGTATTTATGATACGTCAAGCGAGATGTGTGGTGAGCGCTGCCCGCCCTCCACCACCTCCCCTCCCCCCTACCACTGTGGCAGAATACCGTCGTAGGTACACACACACACGTAGGTAGTCTCTCTCTCTCTCTCTCTCTCTCTCTCTCTCTCTCTCTCTCTCTCTCTCTCTCTCTCTCTCTCCTCCTCCTCCTTTACCCCCCTGAAAAGCCCTCTCCGTCTCCTCCCTTTTTTCCATTTCCATCCTCTCCCCTCCCACCCCACCCACCTGGTCTCCGTCCCTCCCTTTCCATCCCATCCTCCCCACACACACACCCGGTGGTCACGACCCCGGCCGGTGTCTTGAGGGAGCGTCAGGCTATATCCTGGTCCCTCTAACAAGCGTGACCTTCTCAAATACCTCGATAAAAGAAGGACCACATGACTGGAGCCTCTGCCCCCTACGCCGCCCACCCTCCTCTCTCTCTCTCTCTCTCTCTCTCTCTCTCTCTCTCTCTCTCTCTCTCTCTCTCTCTCTCTCTCTCTCTCTCTCTCTCTCATCCAACGCCGGGGAGAGAGGATGGAGGGGGAGGAGCAGGGAGCTCAAATCTCGCCCGAGGATATCGTGACGTTGTTATTGCAAGGAGGGGGGCGACATCCCCACACACACACACACACACACACACACACAGGATTGCCCGGAATGACGAGCCTCCTCCGTGAAGGACAACCTGTCTCGCTATTTTGACGTACCTCCCCCCCAGCAGCTGTGATGAGGGAGGGAGCGAGGTGGCATTCGTAGTTCGACTGAGAAATCCTCTCTCTCTCTCTCTCTCTCTCTCTCTCTCTCTCTCTCTCTCTCTCTCTCTCTCTCTCTCTCTATCTATCTATATATATATATACATATATACCTCTCTCTCTCTCTCTCTCTCTCTCTCTCTCTCTCTCTCTCTCTCTCTCTCTATCTATCTATCTATATATATATACATATATACCTCTCTCTCTCTCTCTCTCTCTCTCTCTCTCTCTCTCTCTCTCTCTCTCTCTCTCTCTCTATCTATCTATCTATCTATATATATATATACATATATACCTATCTCTCTCTCACCTCTTGCTCTTCTTTCCTCCTTATTTACATTCAATTCTCCATTTCAAGCTGATGCCGAGGGTTAAAACCTGTTGCATATTCAATCTGAAAAGAGTTAGGCATGCATGCGCTACTTTCAGAACATGAGTTTCCCCGTTTCCGGTGGAGAGAGAGAGAGAGAGAGAGAGAGAGAGAGAGAGAGAGAGAGAGAGAGAGAGAGAGAGAGAGAGAGAGAGAGAGAGAGAGAGAGAGAGACGGATGAAAGCTGGACGCTGTTCTGCAAAATGTGTTTATATTTCAATCTCTTTTTCTTTTTTTTGTATGACAGCCACCTGGTGTAGTCAGACAGTCGCTCTGTACCCTATGCCAATGTCTGTCAACCCCGTCCAACAAGACCCCTGCCACTGATCAACCCAGATCTGTCTACACGAACCATTCATCAACCCAGACCTGTCTACACGAACCATTCATCAACCCAGACCTGTCTAAGCGAGCCATTCATCAACCCAGATCTGTCTACATGAACCATTCATCAACCCAGATCTGTCTACATGAAGCATTCATCAACCCAGACCTGTCTAAGCGAGCCATTCATCAACCCAGATCTGTCTACATGAAGCATTCATCAACCCAGATCTGTCTACATGAGCCATACTCTTCCGTCTGTACCTACAGTCTTGGACAGGAACCCCCGTCCTGCAAAGGTCCAAACAAGCACGCCCTCTGTGGCCTGTCTGAGAGGGCCTGTCTGTCTATTGGTATCTGTCACGCCAGTTTATAGCCAACCTGTTCTCACGTCATTCCACACTCCGACATCCTCAACTCGAGGAGGAAGGTGACATGTACATTTAACACAGAGAACAGAATTACGAAGCATTTTGTAAGAAGAAATGAACTTTTAAGTTGCTGAACATAAGTTCGATACAAATACGATATATCCAGTACATTCGATAGAAAACGGGTGGTGCTGTGCCTACGATATTTTCATGGAAAACCAATAAAAAAAAAAAATATGAGGACAGGAATTTACGAGTCGTGTCTGGGTTGCTGAGGGGTGACGTTCCTCACTGTGATCTGCCCCATCGCTTAATCCTATCCCGTTCTTCTGAACATATCATCATCACACAGGACACTGTAACAGCTTCCGTGACTCGAACTGTATGGAATGAAGGTTCTGGGTGTCCCCGACACTACTGGGGTCTGCCTGCCTGGAACTTGAAACCTCCTCCTTTCGCGTGAATGTAAGGGAACACACACACACACACACACACACACACACACACACAGTGACACACACACAGACACTGACACACACACACACACACACAAACAGCCGCTGCCATGAAGCAGGTCACTGCTGTGGATGAAAACACATACACACACACACACACACAGCCACTGCCATGAAACGGGTCACTGCTGTGGATGAAAACACATACACACACACACACAGCCACTGCCATGAAACGGGTCACTGCTGTGGATGAAAACACACACACACACACAGCCACTGCCATGAAACGGGTCACTGCTGTGGATGAAAACACACACACACACACACAGCCGCTGCCATAAAACGGGTCACTGCTGTGGATGAAAACACATACACACACACACAGCCGCTGCCATAAAACAGGTCACTGCTGTGGATGAAAACACATACACACACACACACACAGCCACTGCCATAAAACAGGTCACTGCTGTGGATGAAAACACATATACACACACACACACACAGCCACTGCCATGAAAACAGGTCACTGCTGTGGATGAAAACACATACACACACACACACAGCCACTGCCATGAAACAGGTCACTGCTGTGGATGAAAACACATACACACACACACACAGCCACTGCCATGAAACAGGTCACTGCTGTGGATGAAAACACATACACACACACACACACAGCCACTGCCATGAAACAGGTCACTGCTGTGGATGAAAACACATACACACACACACACACACAGCCACTGCCATGAAACAGGTCACTGCTGTGGATGAAAACACATACACACACACACACACAGCCACTGCCATGAAACAGGTCACTGCTGTGGATGAAAACACATACACACACACACACACACAGCCACTGCCATGAAACAGGTCACTGCTGTGGATGGAGAAACAACAAATGCTCATGACACAATGACAACAATGACTCGCCCCTTACAAACAGGCAACGCGGCAATACATGACGCAACTGGAACAAAAGGCGCTCCCAGAAGAGAACGTTTGCATCCCTACAAAAGTCTATAATCACCCCTTTTTTTTTTTTTCAAACTCCAGACAGGTATGAACCCAGCTCACACCCTTCAGTCACCTTGAATGGGTAGTTTACTCCCACTAAACAGAATACCAACCATTCTCGACATTCATGTAAAGGCACACACACATGACATTCGCTCTCCACATCAATAACATCAACATAAAAGCGAAACGCCAACTAAAATGTTCTCAGAACACTAATTGGCACACATCTGGACAAGAGAGAAAAAACTAAATCCTTTATCATAGTCTACAATCAATTCATCCGCTCACTATCCTTGACTATGCCTCACCGAACCTGGTCATCCATCCTCTCAAAAAGATGAATATCATATTGAGCATGGGATTAAAAGGTCAAGCCTCAAGATGGTTGGACGTAACATGTGGAGTGCCACAAGGATCAGTTTTGGGACCGGTTCTCTTTCTCATATATATATATATATATATATATATATATATATATATATATATATATATATACATATATATATATACATATATATATATATATATATATATATATATATATATATATATATATATATATATAGATATATATATATATATATATATATATATATCAATGATATTGATAAAGGGCTGCACTGCAAGATATCAAAATTCACTCATGACAAAAACCAGGGAAATAAACCTACAGATAACATGAATGTCCACAGCTTCAAACTGACATAGACAAACGAATGGACTGGGGTCATAGGTGGCAAATGAATTCTAAAAATCGATAAGTGCAAAGTTCTACATATCGGTAGCAAAAGCGAAAAAAAGGCAAGTAACAGTATGAATTTTATTGAAGTGCAAAACGTAAGTGAGGTAAAAGACTTGGGGCGCAGTGATCTTGAGTAATCCTAAAACCAAGCAAGCACTCTACAGAAGCAGTGGAGATAGCGAATAATATTCTCGGAGTCTTGCTACCTGTAGGTCTTTCGACTTTTAAAAGTCCAGTGAAATCATCCTTATCCTTTACTATTAATTGGTTCGTCCCCCATCTTGAATACTGTGTTCAGTTTTAAGTCCACGGAAATCATCCTATTCTTTACTATTAATTGGTTCGTCCCCCATCTTGAATACTGTGTTCAGCTTTCATTACCCTACCCTAAAATAAGACAGAGAATGGAAAAAGGTGGAGCGTCGGGCTGCGAAGATGGTCCCCGGGATAAGAAGCGAATCGTATGAAAGCTAGTGTAACAACTTGAATCTATTCAGCTACGAAAAAAAAAGCTGAGAAGTGTTCCAACACAGGTATTCAAAAAAGATCAAAAGGATTCGATAGTCTTGATCTATCAAGCTACTTCAAGCGTTGATGCGTCTGATTTGACTCGTGGTTATGGATACAAACTCTTGGACAAACTTTCTTACCTCGACTGAGGCAAAGTGCTTCTTCTTCAACACGATGGTTAACATATGGTTTGATTTGCCAGTTAGAGCAGTTGAAAGCAGTGCTAAAGATAGACTTAAGAACAGACTTAACAAATATTTTGCTTCATGTCCACGACTTAAATTATTTGCGCCTCCTTAGTCAGTGATAGCTTGAAGGTTTAATATCTCTGTTACCACATTAATCTGTGGGTTTCTGATGTCTTACGCTACCATAAACAGCCTTGAAAGGACCCAATGGTCTGTTGCTGTTGGAAATTTTTTGTAATCCTTTGTATCCCTTCTTGTAACTCCCTCCTCTCTCCCTTCACCTTCCTTTAACCTCCATTCCATCACCCTTCTGTAACCTCCATGCCTTCCCCTTCCCCCCCCCCCCATGTTACAACCCCATCCCTAACCCCACATCCTTCGGCCCAACACACACCCCACCAACCACAGTGGTCCAGGGGGGGAGTGGGTAGTAATCCCTAATTCTCCCCGTAACTTTTAATCCTGGGAGACACAGGGAGCGTGTGGTTGGCATTAACGATCGACTTAGACTTCACCTTAACACCTAAAGGATCCTCCTGAAGGCCATTGTACTACACTATCTTTCTCTGGTGGCGCGGGCTTGGTCCCTCAACGTTTTTCTTCGTGGCTGGGGGAGGAGATATACGTGAGATGAAAGCGAGGTGAACAAAACAAGTGGCGTAGTGTACGATCTCACTGAAACGGAAGAGAAGGTTGTCGCCGTTGCTGTTTGCAGATGGTGCTGTATTGACTTAGAGGAAGAGCTGGACTGTATGACTGGCTGGTCGTTTCAATGATAGATATAGGAAGAGGGTGCCGAAAGTGACTGCGAATAATGATAAGGCGTTATGCTTTTGAAAGTAATAAGAGATCACAGGGTAGTATTAGTTAGCAAGGCGAAAGACTGGAAGTTCTGTATGACTTTGGAGTAAAGTTTATCAGCAGAGAAGGTACACTGGGGAAGGTGAGACTGAGAGTCGGGTCATGCAGGGGATAAATAACTTGGGTGATGCATTGGAAAACATCCTGATGAATGAAAATATTAAGGGCAGAATGTTCGGTAAGTGGGGATGATGGCTCACCTGCCCCAGCTGATATATGGAGAAGTGAACCCTAAGTTCGAATAGGTTTGAATAATCAAAAGATAAGAGCAGTAGAGTTGAATCACTTTTGAACTCTACACTGTAGCAGGGATGATGAGGATGAATTAAAGGAAGATATACGAGGCAAATGTGGTACAGAGAAAGCATTTGAAAGACTCATGGATGAAAATCTTTTAAGATGGTATGGTGAAGTAGGGTGTGTGTGGGGCAGTCAAAAGGGGAATATTTTGCTTTATGTTTTTGACAAGTCTTGTCATTCGTGCTGCCGGTGAGATTTCAAATCTGTATCAGATTTGTTCTGTTCATTGTCACATTCGCCGTCTGTCTCAACTTCGCTGTCGTCATTTCAGCAAGTTCACTTTTGTCTATGTTTTAGCGTTTGCTGTGTGATCTCGTACATCTCATGTTTCCCTTCCCGTGGTTTGATTATTCTACTTCAACAATAGGGTTTGTCTGCTTTAATACTGTCGTAGTGTGCGCTTCCATCGGAGTTATGTTAGTATCCCATCATTCTTGTTTACATCTCCATGTTTCTGTCCCTATCAGCGAGTCTGTTCCTGTCTATCTGATAGATCTGGCATGTTCACTTGGCTGAATCATTTCACGAGTCTGCAGTGTGTGTGTGTGTGTGTGTGTGCACATTCTTCAACTATGGGTCATGAAAGCTTTTTGACGTGATATATTTCAGCATGGGCTGCTGCGTCTATTTCCATCGGGGCTTTATCTCTTGTTTCGCCATATTTTCAAAGTCTATTGACCACACTCTGTTTGCCGCCCCCCCCAAAACCTTTGCTAACTGTTGCAGGTTCGTTGTGAGTATTTTAAGAATACCGTATCTGTTGATCTGTCGCCTGATCCAATGACCTTCCCCTCTGTTTCATCCACGACTGTTACGCCCGTTAGATGAAAACGGGAGGGAGGGAGGGATGTCTGTGCCCCAGAAGCTATAGCATGAGGTACTCTGTTCATCAAAGGTGTATTACCTGTTCCATTATAGTTGTAGACTCTATTCCAAAAAAAAAAAAAAAGCTTCACTGGAACCCGTTTCTACATAAACTCATTTACGTTTGCAAAATTTACGTCCATTAAATTTAACAGGTTTGATGAAGCCGTTTCATTAAGCTCGCTGATTCAGTTTTCTGTTGGCCGAGTCCATTCTAACAGGTGTGTGATGCGGCTCAAAATGTGTCTGTCACTAAGGTTTACCCGTTTCCACGAACTTGCTGTATCCTGTTTCCTCTACAGGGAAAATCGATGTTGTTTTCCACTTCAGGTAATCGCTGTGTCACAAAGTTTGCCACGTCTGGTGCCATGAGACAAGCTTGTGATCTTCATGAAGTTTGATGTATCTTCTTTCCATTCGACAAGCTGTGGAACGTTTACCGTTGTCGAATTTTGTTTGACAACGTCTTTACCATTGACTATATATATCTGTTGTCCGTTATCATCACCACCACTGAGCCTGCAACGCCTGTTTCAACAGCTTGTCTGTGTCTATCTAGACAGCGCTTCTGTGCAACGCCTGTTTCAACAGCTTGTCTGTCTATCTAGACAGCGCATGCTACGTCTGTTTCAATTGATTTACTTTATGGATGAAAGAATTATATTCGTCTCGTACGGACATGTCTGCTATCACCAGACCCCAGGGATAATCTTTGCGATGCCTCACAGACCGCGTCGTTTTGTTCAGCGAGTTCTCTGTGTCCGGGTTCTTTTGTTCAACGAGTTCTCTGTGTCCGGGTCCTTTTGTTCGACGAGTTTTGTGTCCAGGTCCTTGTGTTCGACGAGTTTTGTGTCCGGATCCCTTTGTTTAACGAGCTCTCTGTGTCTCATAAGGTCTGCTGTACCTATCCAACAACTCGGATGTTTCACGAAGGGCCATTAAACATTATAGAGAGTAACATCCTCCTTTTTCCCCAAGAAGATAAGACCACGAAAGCAAGATAACAAACACCATATCTTAAACGGCCTCTCATGCCATGCGTAGGTTATGAGAAGGTCATGCGTGGGGTCATGGTTAAGGCCATGCGTGGGGTCATGGTAAGTCCATGCGTGGGGTCATGGTAAGGCCATGCGTGGGGTCATGGTAAGTCCATGCGTGGGGTCATGGTAAGTCCATGCATGGGGTCATGGTAAGGCCATGCGTGGGTTATGAGAAGGTCATGCGTGGGGTCATGGTTAAGCCCATGCATGGGTCATGGTTAAGGCCATGCGTGGGGTCATGGTAAGGCCATGCGCGGGGTCATGGTAAGGCCATGCGTGGGGTCATGGTAAGGCCATGCGTGGGGTCATGGTAAGGCCACAATGCGTGGGTCATGGTTAGGCCATGCGTGGGTCATGGTAAGGCCATGCGCGGGGTCATGACAAGGCCATGCGTGGGTCATGGTAAGGCCACCATGCTTGGGTCATGGTTAAGGCCATGCATGGGTCATGGTAAGGCCATGCGTGGTGTCATGGTAAGGCCATGCGTGGGTCATGATAAGGCCATGCGTGGGTCATGGTAAGGTGGCCATGCATGTTCATGGGAAGACCATGCGTGGGTCATGGTATCTGTGGCAACGCTCTCGGGTACGCTAAAGGAAAAGCTAAACATCTCATCGAACGGAAGAGAAACCTCGATCCACACCTGCTTTTCAACCACACGGAGTTATCTTGAACATTCATCAGCAATTATTCAAATACGATGAGGATGATTAAGTGGAGGGGAAATAAAAACACCTTTTCAACTTTACTTTCCTCTGTGACTCAACATTACTCGACATTCAAAGCATAATAGAACGAACCCATTTTGAAGAGCATACTCGTCAGTAAATGAGTATGACAATTACGACCAGAATTTAGATGAGCGTCCACGAGACCGTGAATTCTGAATGAGGGATCCCAGATGGGGGGAGAGAGAGAGAGAGAGAGAGAGAGAGAGAGAGAGAGAGAGAGAGAGAGAGAGAGAGACCCCCACCCCCCCCCAACCTGGATGAGGAAAACGCCACTAGAAACCCCACCTCGCCCTTCTCTAATCCAACGGCAGCTCACTGCCATCGCCAACGAGCGGTGGCGAGACCGCACACTCCAGAGCACAATGTTGTATTTGTTTACACCAGAACTGCACGCCATCGTGCATGTTGCCACCACCCACCCACCGTTACAACCCCCCCCCCCCCCCTTAGGCGGGCGCTACCGGCGCAAATCAATAGGTCAGGTTAGGGTACAGTTTAGTCCCGTATGGACACAGGCAAGTCAAGCGAGGATGCAGGTCAGTCACGTATGGACACAGGCTGGTAGGTCAGGTGAGGGTATACAGAGAGAGAGAGAGAGAGAGAGAGAGAGAGAGAGAGAGAGAGAGAGAGAGAGAGAGAGAGAGAGAGAGAGAGAGAGAGAGAGAGAGACAGACAGACAGACAGACAGACAGACAGAGAGACAGAGACAGAGAGACAGAGACAGAGAGAAAGAGAAAGAGAAAGAGAAAGAGAAAGAGAGAGAGAGAGAGAGAGAGAGAGAGAGAGAGAGAGAGAGAGTGTGTGTGCCCCCTGCAAGTTCACGTGGATCCATGGGCCTTTCGTCGCTCCAAACATTCCAAGAATACTGGAGGTCGAGTATAGTAGCATCCCTTCGTCAGCGTACAAGATCTGTGGTGTTGTGCACGAACCTCCCCTACTGCACCTTTGTTTCAGTGGATACATAAGCACCTGCTGGTGACTGGAACCAAAGCGTCTATCTGTGTGTGCAGTGCAAAGTATCCTCCTCCTCCTCCTCCTCCAGGTCTTATATGGTTACCACATCCAGTTGGTGGTAGCAGCGCTGCAGAGTTACGCCTTTCGTAAGACATCCATTCCACCAAGCGGCTGGTGAGTGGCCAGGTCTGTGTTGTTCAGCCCAAGTCATTACTGGGGAACCAACACGGCTTCCTCACTCAGCCCACTTCACCACTCAAGCCCTACCACGAACACTGCAGCCAGACCATTCAAGCCCACTCAGCCCCGCCCACCCCCCACTCTGCCCATCAGGGCCCAAGCCATCACATGCTCTAGAGGTCACCTTAGGGCGCTAATACATCTCGATGCACCACTGCTCCTTCCCAGAGTATAGCGCACCTGTTCGTCTCCTCCGTCTATATCCTGTTTCGCACCCTCCGCTGCCCCCCAGCTGCTGTTGTGCACAGTCCTGGCGTACTCGTTCGTGTATCTTGTCAGCCAGACGGTCGTTCGAGAGCTGGTGTTACGCCACAGCGAGGATGGATGTGGACATCCAGATGTGTCAGCGGTAACGGTGTCCAGGCGCCCCCGCTGGCTACTGTCACCTTCGAAAGGGGGACGCGTGAGAGAAGACGGGTAAGGCCCTGCGACACCTAGCGCGTCATCCTCGAAGTGATAAGCAAGGCGGGCTGTCACCCCGGTGGACCTGTTCCTACCCAGGCCGGAGACGTCGATGACCCAGTTCACCTACTCCGCCAGAACCCCACCCACCCCACGCAGGGAGGTTCTTTGTCCTCACCTCCTCCCACCTTCCTCGCGAACGACGCTTACATAGGGTTGTTTGTATACCGAGGCAGGTTACACACGGGGAGGCGTGTCTTTGTCCTACCTAAGCGAAAGGATCGCCCATCGCGTCTCCAGTCACCGTACACCCAACCGAGCAACACCCTCAGGTTATGTGCCTATATAACAGCAGTCTGTACTCCTGCAGTGTCCGATTTCTACTTCAACACCCCACGTATAAGATGCACTTGATTGATTAGTCGACTCGTCGATCAATTCATAAATTAGATGAGTATTTCGGCCTCAGGGATTTTAGTTATTGTGGCACCTCAGCGCTCAGGTTTCATCTTGCACAGTCATTATATCTGCGCAATTACCTGAACACTCATCCTCAAGGATCGACCAGCAGCATCCTCCTCGGCCGGCCTCCAATCTAGCTCCGAAGCTTAATCATTTTGGGTCTCCGAAGCTTCGATCATTCTGGGCGCTCTGGCGGCTGGACACAGACCAAACAAACTCTTCCTTTATTACATGACTCCCCTCCCACCACCACTACCCCCCATCAATGGCTCCCCCCTTCTCTCCCTCCAAACCCGACCCCTTGCTCTATCCCTCCTCCGCACGGTCCTCCAATCTCCCGACCTCCACCCTTTACACCTCCCTCCCATCCCTTTCAGCCCTCACCCTATAAACGGCTCTCTCTCCCCTGCCCAAAACCAAACACTCCCTCCTCCATGGCTCCTCCCCTTCCCTTCCCGTCCGCTCCGTCTGTGGTGGTCTGTGCAATCTCAGCCCTTGGTAGCCTACGTCAGACAACTGCACACAAGCACTTGCTACATCGTACATAAACCATAAACGACAATGTAATTTTTCTCGAAAGTACTACACGGCAGAAGTGTCCGGACTCCGCTCTTAAATAGACCCAACATTTTACCATGTTTAAAGCCTTTCCATAACCTGGCTCGGACTTACTTTCTTTAACCACACAGATACACAGACGCCCACACAACGCACCACTGTATAAAGATACGAGAATTATCATTTAAAAGCAGACTCAGTGAACACTTTCTAGACTCAATGAACAAGTTGTTCTGTAACACTCCACTACTAAAGGCCTTGTCTTGCGTAATCAACAATGTTCCTCTGTGGTCTGTTCATCCAGTGTTCATTTGTGTATATATCAATCAATATTTTTACCTGACAGAATATATTCCGGTGTCTGTTTTATGAACAGTGTTCTTTTCGTCGTTATATTTTTCTTTACTTTTTCTTTTGTCATCTTATTACTGTTTTATTTCGTCTATTATGAGCTGCATGCGTGTTGTCTTTATCTTCTGCAGTTTTATCCACTGGTGTGTGTGTGTGTGTGTGTGTGTGTGTGTGTGTGTGTGTGTGTGTGTGTGAAGTTCTAGACCTCGTGGGATGAGATGGATGCGGAAAGCACAGAAGTCTGGCCATTTTCACCGTCTTCCTGAGGCAGGGGATGGTCAAGTCCCTTCTACCGAGAGCTCCTCTTGGCAGGTTCCTACTGATTCGGCTATACAAACTCCATAGCCTCAGCTGGCACAAAGCCGAAGGGTTCTTCCGGCCGTTCGTTCTTCACCTCGCCTTCCGCTTCTGGCAGCGAGCCCGTCCTCGGCGGGACTGGGTCCCAGCGCTGCGTCCTCCACCAGCATTATGTGTTATGATTGCCAGCAGTGGAGTCACGCTGCTGGTTCTTGCACGTACCCTCCATACTGCCTGACTCGTGACTCAGAGGGACACGCCTACCCTCGCTAGAGTTTATGCTGGTCAGCTGTGGCGCTAGCAACACACGACCGCACAACCTCGTCGTCAGCAGCCGTGCTTTCTGATTATCTTATCCAGTCCCTCACGTACCATACTCCTCAAAGAGACAGGCCTGTAATTCAGCGACTTTTCTCAGTCTACTTTCTTATAAAGAGGTACGACGTTTTACCTCTTCCACTCCCTCAGCACATCTGCCTCTCTCCCCAGCGATAATGACATGCTTTGCAAAGGGTCAAAACACTTTTGCAATCTGATACTATCTTTTCTAGATGTAGCACTGCTATCTGAAGCCTCCTCGCCATTCCATCTCTCTTATGATAGGGCAATAGTGTCTTCTACTGAGAAAACACTTTCGAACTTTTTAGTTTGGTTCCACACATATCCTTACGTCATCCTCTACAGCTCTTCCCTTACCGTGACCATTCATTCCAGATGAATTTATGGAAAAGTTTTGGATCTCCTACCTCGTCCACAATATTCTTTTCAGAGTTTCTTTGTTCCTCCTTTCTTATCCTCCTTCTCTTGTTCCTTGCTCTCTTATACCTTGCTAATTCCGGCTGGCAAAGGTGCTGTCTATATCCTCGTCACAGAAAATGTCGAAGCTCCTGTGGTTCATGGCACCTTTACCGACTCATTCTCTCCGTCTTTCTCAATCCTTCCCTCTGTGTTTGACGCAAGAGAGTCACCCACGTTCCAATCCCTTCACAATACATTTCGCAGAACCTATCACCAAAACAGCCAGGTTCCAGGCTACTGAACTCCCATTTTCCCAATTTATGTTACCTTAGATATTACTGTTTTCTGTAGTTTCCTCCATTACGTCTCCTCTTTAAATCTCGTCTCAGTTCTGAACTTCTTACATTCACATGTACTGGATGGTCAAACTTTGGCAATACACCAGTACCTTTTCTCCCCAGTTGGTGTATCACATGTGATAGCCTCAACTTCCACGGTAGTACGTGTGAAGATAAGGTCTGGTAATGATGGTGTATCAGTCCCTTCTGATGAAGATAAGGTCTGGTAATGATGGTGTATCAGTCCCTTCTGATGAAGATAAGGTCTGGTAATGATGGTGTATCAGTCCCTTCTGATCCTAGTATATTTACTGACATGCTGGTGTAAAAAAAAAAACGTTGCTGTTAAAAAAAAAAAAACGTTGCCTAATGCACTCCCAAAAAACTTAAGTGTCTCCGTCACTCTCTATCGTCATGAGATCCCAGATTCCATCTGTTCTTATAAGTAAAATCCTCCATCATTAGTACTTGAACAGATCCTTCGCTGTTAACGATATGTATTTGTTTTAGATCTTTATATAGTCTATGGAGGATCATAGTAACACAATTACTATGCACTTCTCTCCCACAGTTCTTCTTCCCACTGTGTGTATAGTCTGAGTGGGCCACCTTCAACTCATTCATGAAACTGAAAGTTATTTTTCAACACAAGGGCCAGTCCTACTCCTCCTCCTTCGACTTCTCTTCTCCTTTTCGTTTACCAGGTGCCCCGCTAGACAGAACAGGTGAGATATCATGTCTTTCAGTAAGCTTTGATTTCACACTCCCAACTCTGGCAGGGATATGTTTCTCCTTAGTATGATTCCGAAATTCCAGCTTTTATGCCATTTACTACTGTCAGGCGGAGGAGCTAACTGCAGACACAAAAGCGAGAACCGACCATAGACAGATACGGTTGGAGGGAGTAAGTAAGCGCTTCTAAAAAGTCACAGTGAAAAGGCTGAAGACATTGGACGCTTTGGAAGAAAATAACCGAGGTTAGTCCTACTGGAGATACGAATGAAGACTAAAAGAAATAACAGACAATAAACTGAAAATGGTCGAAGTCACAGGAGTGAACGTTAAGAATTCTGACAGCCTCCAAACAGTCCATTAAAGTCTCCAAGAAGTTGCCCACACGAACGATTCTGAAACGCAGTCTGAACTGGAAATGAATTTCAGCCATGGCTTCACTGTGGCCCTCCAGCACAAACCCACAACTCCTTCTGCTACTGAGTCAGCTCCCACTGTTTGCAAACTATCTCAGATTCATTACCCAGATTGTAGCAACTCCCTTGCATATACGCGGGGCTATAGAATTCGTGACCTAGCCACCTGGATCTCTCGCGACCCATGAATACCATGAGTTCTGGTCCAGTGAATAGCTCAAGGGTCAACAAGCGACCGTTCTCAAGCAACGGTATGTTTCTTACCGCAAATCTTGACGCGCGTAAACTTAACTTCAGGTCGCTGTAGATCATCCCAGGACTACATCTTTTAAGACCTCCCTCTTCTCTTCGTCATCTACCTGCAGCGGTCTTCAGAGGTGTTCCAGCTAAACATCTAAAGTGGGATCATAAACATGAAGGCCATCTTGGTTCTTTTCAGTTTTGGTCATAAACCGATGAAGTTACGATGTAAGGTTATCCATTGCCTCGTTTAGTCAGCCTGGTGGAAATCTTAAGACGCTTAAGATTAACTTGTGCCGTTCTTAAAGTCCTTTAGGTTAGAATTTTCTGTTAGCGCTGACTGGCACTGTATTTGGAGAGAGCTCTTTTAGTCGAGGGGAAACATCGTCGGCCTGATGGATTTCAAGTCTGTCTATACAACACCTACAGCTGCTGGCTAGCATTCCTGCAACAGTTGAAGATTCTAGCTGACCTCCATGCAACAGCTGGAGCAGTTGGTTGCTAGCTGACCTCCATGCAACAGCTGGAGCAGTTAGTTGCTAGCTGACCTCCATGCAACAGCTGGAGCAGTTGGTTGCTAGCTGA
Source organism: Panulirus ornatus (assembly GCF_036320965.1). Taxonomy (NCBI): domain Eukaryota; kingdom Metazoa; phylum Arthropoda; class Malacostraca; order Decapoda; family Palinuridae; genus Panulirus; species Panulirus ornatus. Next base: position 30,897,670 of record NC_092224.1, read on the forward strand.
CCTCCATGCAACAGCTGGAGCAGCTGGTTGCTGGCTGGCCTCCATGCAACAGCTGGAGCTTATGGCTGGCCTCCAGCTCTTGTGTGGAGACCAGATATCAGCACCAGTTAGCTGCTGTGCGGAGAAGAAGTCACAACAGCCAGAGACGTTGGCTTGTCTTCACACATCATCTGAAGCTGATGGATGATGGATGGCTGATCTCAGTTGTCACTGGACTGCTGAACTTCACTCTCTCCTTCCTATTCCTTCTTCCTTCTCGTCCGTCCCTCCTATTCGCTCATCAGCGAATGCCCTTCTCCTCAACACTCTCCTGTCGCTGCTCACGCCTCTCTCCTTGCTGCATTCCCCACTCCATCCTGTCCGCCCTTCCCTAAACGCTGCTCTTCATTAGCCAGTTTACCCCCTACAACGTTCCTCTCTCTCTCTCTCTCTCTCTCTCTCTCTCTCTCTCTCTCTCTCTCTCTCTCTCTCTCTCTCTCTCTCTCACACACACCAAACCCCTCTACCACAAACGCTTCTTTGCCTACTCACATCTCTTACCTTAACATGGTCTGCGATCGCTCGTTTCCCACTCACTCTCCCTAAACACTACTCTTCTTCCTCCTCCTCCTCCTCCTCCTCTCACCACTCCTAACCGCTAGGCCCGGCATCGCTGGCATTACCATCACACAACAGCAGCAGCAGCAGCAGCAGAAGGAGGCGCCATAAAGCCGATCCCTCTTCCTCGGCTATAGAGGAGAGCCCACTCCTCGCCAGCTCGACCATTCACCAGCAGGCTACTCCTGATGCACCACCTGTGTACACTGTACACCTCTGAGGCTTACACTGTACACTCGTCTGCCCTTCACCCGAGCTGGCCCAACCTTTCTGTGGGACGTTTTACTTTCGTATATGAATATTTTCAGCGGCTAGGAGAAAGAATATTGCGATCTTTTTATTACTGTTGCTACTTCAAAAGAGGAAAGCGGATAAAGAACCGTTCATTAATAATTTTTTTCAATGTTAGCAGAGACGGTAAAGTACGGGTAACTGAACCAAGGCCATACATATGTATGGCGACGGGAATAAATAAAGGCAGCAAGTATGAATATGTAAATGTGTATGTACGTATAGGTCTGTGTATGTGTATGTATGTATACGCTGAAATGTATAGGTATGTATATGTGCGTCGTGTGTGGGCTTTTATGTATATACATGTGTGCGTGTGTGGGCTTTTATGTATATACATGTGTGCGTGTGTGGGCTTTTATGTATATGCATGTATATGAGGGTGGGTTGGGCCATTCTTTCGTCTGTTTCCTTGCGCTACCTCGCTAACGCGGGAGACAGCGACAAAGTAAAATAAAAATATATAGATAAATTATATAGATCATTGACCAACCCCTATGGGAGGATGAACAGCACGAGCCAGCCCGAGATCGGACCTGTATAGGTTCGAAACTTGGGCTTGGCAGTCGGCACACAGGCAAACCAAGAGTTCATCCTCCCCTTCAGGCTGGTCGATAAATGAGTACCTGGCTTAAGTCTGGTGCGTGTGTGTGTGTGTGTGTGTGTGTGTGTGTGTGTGTAAAATTGTCTCCCCGTAACAAACAAATAGTAATTACACACAATATAACAAGTTTACATGTACTAAAGGCTGATGGGGGGAGAAAATAAAGGACCCATACCCACAACAAACAATAAAGAAACCAGTGACAAAATATTGGACAAGGAGGAGCAGCGTCCGAGGTTAGGAAATGTTAACCAATGCAGTGGGTTAAGACATTCAGGCAAATGCCAATTGAGGTGTCGAGGGCAGTGATTGAAGCTATAGATAAGATAATATAAGTGTTATAGAGAGATAGAATAGTCTATAAACAATCTATGGTCCGTGGCACTGACCATGATATAAGCACAGACCCTCTCTGGTTCAAATGAACCTGGTCGAGGCATTTTAGAAGCCCACACAAGCCCTCAACTTTGAGTGGTCGATGAATATGGAAACCTGGTAGTGTACGTGTGTGTTTATATGCACCTAAAAAAAAGTAAAGACATGCTATATATATATATATATATATATATATATATATATACACAAGATTAAGAGAGACCACGGGGTATGGGGGGTAAACAAAGAGTGTAAAACTCTCTCCCAGAAACACGAAAATAGAAATCACACACAGACACACACACACACACACACACTACAAGAATAAAACCCCAGCAATTCCAGTCCGGCACTTGCATCCGTCCAGGGAGAGACCGTAATGGGTTCTTGAGGAGGTAGCGAGGAAACCAGACAATTACCAGGCCTCACAGGTGGCCACTGGAGTCACTCTCAGCATGGCGCTGTTTATCACACCACACACACACACACACACACTTCCCACCGCAGTCGAAAATTCTTAACTGAAATTTTCAGCAGCGTTGGTTTTACGGAGCTGGTTATACCACATACTTCATATAACCTGGGGATATACTCTGTTGTTAGATACAACCATCTGAAGATATAAGGATCGTGTCTTACCTACTTTCCTATTAGTATATATATTCAGCAGAGAAGGCGACAACACACACCCTTGACGAAGATCCACCCTCACCCTGAGCAACTTACCTTTCTCTCCTCTCCTCCCTCATGCCCACACACACACACGTATTACTCTCTTCAGTAAACTTCCTCTCCTCTCCTCCCTCATGCCCACACACACACACGTATTACTCCCTTCAGTAAACTTCCTCTCCTCTCCTCCCTCATGCCCACACACACACGTATTACTCTCCTCAGTAAACTTCCTCTCCTCTCCTCCCTCATGCCCACACACACACACGTATTACTCTCTTCAGTAAACTCTTCGCTGCTTTAACTTGCCACGCCAAATATTCGTAGCACCTTCCTCAAATTATCTTTATCAAGCGTTCTCCAGATCCATCAGTGGCACAGACGAGATCTTCTTTCTCTCTAAGTATTTCCCAGAGATTTTCTCTTTTCTCTTTCACTAGCATCTCGACTTCTTCACACAACCACTCACAACCCTCTCTCACCTGCTCACAACCCACCTTCTGCATGCTACATACTTCCCCCTCACATGCAAACACTACTTCCGTAAATACCTCCCATTCCTCATCCACTAACCTATTTACGTGAATTCTTAACTCCTGCCAGTCTTTACCCATACTCTCCTGGCATATCCTGTCACAGGCTTAATTTCCTAAGCTCACTCACTGTCATCATCATCTTCTCACTCACTGTCATCGTCATCATCCCACCTCTTCTAGCTTCCTCTTTTCCCGAAACCTTTACACACTTTCGCCTTCGCTAAGAAGTGATCAGACATCCCACCCGCTGCCGCTCTCAGCACGTTTACATCCAAGAGTTTCTCCTCAGCCCGCCCATTAATATAATGCCCGTTCACCATTAACCCCACTCATTCACATATATAGGTTCGTTCCCCAAGCCCCTTTTTATGAACATGTATTCGAATCACTTATCTTATTTTCAACACAAAACTCCACATGTGTGTCACAGATCAATGAACTGTGAGAAAAACAGATGATGACTATGAGGAAAATTGGACTGCTGTGATTGAGACAAGGCTGAGGGGTAGTGGGACCTTTGAATGGAAAACGAAGCGGAAGGCTGCAAGATCACGCAAAATATTGGTGGGGCACAGCAAATAAAAAATGGTGTTTGGCTGTAAATATGGCAATGCAAGATAAAAAATCGTGAGGTCCAAGTGTGAGATGTTAAAAGTATCTGTAATGGTTGCATATGCGCCATGTAATGATGGAGAACAGGGGGTTAAGACTGTCTTTCAAGAGAGGAACTTGAAGTAGCACTAGATATTATAGATCCACTGGATGAAACGTGTGTGGTGGGTGAGCTACGTCAATTGTTGGGGGAAAGAATAGAGGAGGAAATTTTAAATAGGTAGGAGGGAAGGGGGGACTCATACGTAAATCAAAAAGGTGAAAAAATACATGGATTATACAAATCAGCAAGTGTGATTGTTTCAAATACGTAATAAGAACATAAAGATGTTCACATACGTGATACAGACAGACAGAGGTAAGAGGGGACATAGGAAAGAGCATGGCTGATATATAATTCTGGAAAGAAGGAATATGAAAGTGTGTGTACAATGTACGATCCAGGATATGGGTGAAAGAGGGCTTTTCAGACCATATGGCAGTATGCGTAGGTTAGCCACTGACTGTAAATGGTGTAAGAAGAGAAATATGATTTGAAAAATATATCAATATATGGATAGACGTAAATATATAAATGTAAATACGGAGAGAAGTACTGCAGCTGAGAGATGACAGAATGAAACGTAAAACGTCCAAGAGAAAGTAAAGGCTGAGAGGAATGGAAACACTACAATGTAAAATTTGAAGTGAGGTGGAAGCACTTTAAGACTGGCATGGAGGTGCGTGCTACGCTGTAGGTAGAGGCTGAGGACCAGAGAGGCTCCAGGAATACATATTTAAGACAGTCAGTGATGGTGGTGGAGAGAGAGAGAGAGAGAGAGAGAGAGAGAGAGAGAGAGAGAGAGAGAGAGAGAGAGAGAGAGAGAGAGAGAGAGAGAGAGAGAGAGAGAGAGAGAGAGAGAGAGAGAGAGAGAGAGAGAGAGAGAGAGAGAGAGAGAGAGAGAGAGAGAGAGAGAGAGAGAGAGAGAGAGAGAGAGAGAGAGAGAGAGAGAGGCAAAAAAAGAATTGAAAAGCTAAGGGTATTATAGAGGGAGAGATGAGAGAAGGAGCTGATGAAACGTGTCAATAAAACTGCTCTTCATGCAGTGGCTCTGGAAAGTGTGTGTGTGTGTGTGTGTGTGTGTGTGTGTGTGTGTGTGTGTGTGTGTGTGTGTGTGGATGTCATGCGTCTGATTACTGGACGGAGATAATTGTATCACTGAGAGGGAGGAGGGGAGTAATAAAGAATAAAGCTGATCACAGGGGAATACATTCTCCCCACCACAGTGAGCAAGAGGTGTGATAGGGTCGTTGACTGATCGTGTTAAAATCATCAGGGGAAACCTCCCTGTGGTTCTTGACGAACAAAGTGGGTTATAAGGAAGGGTACGTACAGCAGGGAGGGAGGAGGGAGCGTAGCTGACACATATTGCCATTTACACGAGTACAATAGCAGGTCCTAAAGAATAAGGTGTTGACAGTATAAATGAAATGAGAAATGACACTGATTGAGTGCCAGTGGGAAGCCGTCTGAGTGGATATAAAAATGTACATGGATGATTTTTCTTTTTTTCTTACGCTTTTAAGAGCTCTTACGACAGAAGTATATGTGGGAATATCTGGTTGTATAAGAAGTTTTGAAATAGGCGTATGTCAAGATTACATGATGTCACCGTAGTATCAAATATCGATTTTCTTTTTTATCCGAAAGAGATTTCTTTTTCATTCTTAAGAGATGGGGCATTACGTAAGACGAGGGGATGATGGCGGAGGTAAATGTGGTGTGATATTTATTCATGGAGAAACAGGATAGAATCTGCGGTATGCAGACGAGGCTGCGGTGCAAATTGAATCAGAGGAAGGGCTGGGAAAGTAAGGTGTGGTGTTCCAGTGATGAAGATAGACGGTCGTGGGAGGAGGGGATATACTGGAAGGCAGTGTGATTGGAAGTGAAGACGCAAAGTCTTTCCAAAGGATGAGGAGATCACAGAGTACTGTAAATAGGCCTGATGAAGAACTGGATGTGGTGGTTGAGGTAATACGTACTGGAGTAAAATCCAGTAGGGATGGTTATGGGAGAGGCTGAATCTGGGAGAGAGAAAAAAAAAGAGTCATACCAGAAAAAAGAAAACTGAAGTCACAGATGAAAGATCTAGGCAATGGAAGAAAAAAAAATATCAGGGAAGACTTTTGAAAAAAAAACTTACACGTAGAAGGAATAGTTGTCCCAGCTCTGATGCATGGATGCAACACCCAATTATATATAAGTCAGGAAAGACAAAATATAAGAGCAGTGAACACTGATAACTCACGTAGACTGAGGATATATAAGTCATTCAGAGAAAAGAATGAAGATGTGAGAAGGATAAAGTAATGTAACGAAATCATTTGAAAGATGAATTAACTGAACGGCTTCTAAGATCTTGTGGCCATGAAGAACGTAGAGTAGAGGAGAGGTCCATCAAAAAAAAAAGTATACAGCAATGGAACGGAAGGTACGTACAAGTAGAGGAGGAAGAGTGATGAAAATAACAGGAACAGATGCCAGGGGAGTATTTTGTTGAGGGAGGTGGTGTGAATGGGGAGGCGTTGGTCGTAACTGAATCAACTGGGAAAAGTGAAATGCTCTTGCTCAGGTGTGGCAGCCCTTGTTTTACCACAGTACACTGGACATGGGTTGAGGACGTGTGTGTGTGAATGCTTTTCGGAGGCTATCTGTACCTCCTGATCCACCCCACGGATGCTAAGATAGCTAGGTAGAGAGACTGATAAAGACAGATGAAGTTAATTTTCGATAGAGATAGACAGATATATAGATAGGTAGACAGATTGAGAGGGAGCCAGATAGATAGATAGATAACCTAATAGACACGGAAATGAATAGATAGACAGATGAATAGATAGACAGCTTACATAAACAGAAAAGCAAAAGAATGGACGTCAGTCATTCCCCGAAAAGTATTCAAGACGAATCCAAAACGGCTTTTGACAAAATGACATCCTGGTTCGTGAGGTGACGCGAAATTCAACGAAGACAAATATAATGTACCTTGAAAATGACTAGACACGATTACAGAAAGTTTGAACAAGAACTTTCAGAGCATGACGATGAAAAGCACCTTCGTAGGTATAAGAAACGACCTGAAATCTAAAAGCAAAGCTGTGGCTCAGAAAGTGATCAAACTGTCAAGACTCAAGAACAAGAGACGTCAGTTACAAAACACCGAATGCCAACCACACTGCCCCCCCTCTATTTACGTCGCTTGTAACGCCGAATCTTACCATACTGCCCCCTCTATCTACGTCGCTTGTAACACCGAATCTTACCATACTGCCCCCCTCTATCTATGTCGCTTGTAACACCATATCTTACCACACTGCCCCCCCTCTATTTACGTCGCTTGTAACACCGAATCTTACCACACTGCCCCCTCTATTTACGTCGCTTGTAACACCGAATCTTACCACACTGCCCCCTCTATCTACGTCGCTTGTAACACCATATCTTACCACACTGCCCCCTCTATCTACGTCGCTTGTAACACCGAATCTTACCATACTGCCCCCCTCTATTTACGTCGCTTGTAACACCGAATCTTACCACACTGCCCCCTCTATCTACGTCGCTTGTAACACCGAATCTTACCATACTGACCCCTCTATTTACGTCGCTTGTAACACCGAATCTTACCATACTGACCCCTCTATCTACGTCGCTTGTAACACCATATCTTACCACACTGCCCCCTCTATCTACGTCGCTTGTAACACCGAATCTTACCACACTGCCCCCTCTATCTACGTCGCTTGTAACACCGAATCTTACCACACTGCCCCCTCTATCTACGTCGCTTGTAACACCGAATCTTACCACACTGCCCCCCCTCTATTTACGTCGCTTGTAACACCGAATCTTACCATACTGACCCCTCTATCTACGTCACTTGTAACACCATATCTTACCACACTGACCCCCCCCCCCTCTATCTACGTCCCTTGTAACACCACCCTATCTTTAAGTACTATGGAGACTTCTCGTCCCCACATTCTCAGAAAGACCAAGACACGTGAGAGAAAGGAGTCCAGAAAAAAGGACACCGAGATGAACATCAGGAATGTGAAACAAACTGTATGAGGATAGAGAATAACGGGTCTTCCAGACCTTAAATTCACATGAGTGAAGGCCCCGTGATGAGTTACTGTGAATTTCAGTGATACTCAGAGTATCTGACAACAGCAACACTCATTCCTGGACAGTTTCTTTTTAAATATTCTCCTTCTTCTTCTTCTGAGGTGCCAATAATGAACAGCGTCAGCATTCTTCTCCACCAACAAAGGGTCAATTTTGCTGGTTGCCATTTCATTACAGGCCGAGACCCTTACCGGCTCGACCGGCAGAAAAACACACAAAGACATGAGACAAGAACTCACAAAATATAGTGAAGTGAAAGAAATCCTTTGTGTTGTTTAGATTTTAAAAAGAGAATGATAATGTCACAACACGTCAATAATAGTAACATATACTGATGAAAAAATTATACATTATATAATATATATAATATATAATACATTATATAATATATAATACATTATATAATATATACCAAATGGCGTCTTAGCTTCGTCTCTTCGATGTATATCAACTGACTGTTATATTTCTCTCTTGTGTCTCCCCTGATGATGTGATTATTACACGAAAGTGCACTTGGGAACTTTTCGTGTTTCATTTTCCCCGTGGACTCATAGGAATATATATATATATATATATATATATATATATATATATATATATATATATATATATATATATATATATATATATATATATATTCTTTTTTTTTTTTTTTTTTTTTTTTTTTTATACTTTGTCGCTGTCTCCCGCGTTTGCGAGGTAGCGCAAGGAAACAGACGAAAGAAATGGCCCAACCCTCCCCATACACATGTACATACACACGTCCACACACGCAAATATACATACCTACACAGCTTTCCATGGTTTACCCCGGACGCTTCACATGCCTTGATTCAATCCACTGACAGCACGTCAACCCCTGTATACCACATCGCTCCAACTCACTCTATTCCTTGCCCTCCTTTCACCCTCCTGCATGTTCAGGCCCCGATCACACAAAATCCTTTTCACTCCATCTTTCCACCTCCAATTTGGTCTCCCTCTTCTCCTCGTTCCCTCCACCTCCGACACATATATCCTCTTGGTCAATCTTTCCTCACTCATTCTCTCCATGTGCCCAAACCATTTCAAAACACCCTCTTCTGCTCTCTCAACCACGCTCTTTTTATTTCCACACATCTCTCTTACCCTTACGTTACTTACTCGATCAAACCACCTCACACCACACATTGTCCTCAAACATCTCATTTCCAGCACATCCATCCTCCTGCGCACAACTCTATCCATAGCCCACGCCTCGCAACCATACAACATTGTTGGAACTACTATTCCTTCAAACATACCCATTTTTGCTTTCCGGGATAATGTTCTCGACTTCCACACATTTTTCAAGGCTCCCAAAATTTTCGCCCCCTCCCCCACCCTATGATCCACTTCCGCTTCCATGGTTCCATCCGCTGACAGATCCACTCCCAGATATCTAAAACACTTCACTTCCTCCAGTTTTTCTCCATTCAAACTCACCTCCCAATTGACTTGACCCTCAACCCTACTGTACCTAATAACCTTGCTCTTATTCACATTTACTCTTAACTTTCTTCTTCCACACACTTTACCAAACTCCGTCACCAGCTTCTGCAGTTTCTCACATGAATCCGCCACCAGCGCTGTATCATCAGCGAACAACAACTGACTCACTTCCCAAGCTCTCTCATCCCCAACAGACCTCATACTTGCCCCTCTTTCCAAGACTCTTGCATTTACCTCCCTAACAACCCCATCCATAAACAAATTAAACAACCATGGAGACATCACACACCCCTGCCGCAAACCTACATTCACTGAGAACCAATCACTTTCCTCTCTTCCTACACGTACACATGCCTTACATCCTCGATAAAAACTTTTCACTGCTTCTAACAACTTGCCTCCCACACCATATATTCTTAATAGGTGAAAAAAAGGGCAAATGAGAGTTGGGGTGAGAGACTATCAGTAAATTTTAGGGAGAATAAAAAGATGTTCTGGAAGGAGGTAAATAGGGTGCGTAAGACAAGGGAGCAAATGGGAACTTCAGTGAAGGGCGTAAATGGGGAGGTGATAACAAGTAGTGGTGATGTGAGAAGGAGATGGAATGAGTATTTTGAAGGTTTGTTGAATGTGTCTGATGACAGAGTGGCAGATATAGGGTGTTTGGGTCGAGGTGGTGTGCAAAGTGAGAGGGTTAGGGAAAATGATTTGGTAAACAGAGAAGAGGTAGTAAAAGCTTTGCGGAAGATGAAAGCCGGCAAGGCAGCAGGTTTGGATGGTATTGCAGTGGAATTTATTAAAAAAGGGGGTGACTGTATTGTTGACTGGTTGGTAAGGTTATTTAATGTATGTATGACTCATGGTGAGGTGCCTGAGGATTGGCGGAATGCGTGCATAGTGCCATTGTACAAAGGCAAAGGGGATAAGAGTGAGTGCTCAAATTACAGAGGTATAAGTTTGTTGAGTATTCCTGGTAAATTATATGGGAGGGTATTGATTGAGAGGGTGAAGGCATGTACAGAGCATCAGATTGGGGAAGAGCAGTGTGGTTTCAGAAGTGGGAGAGGATGTGTGGATCAGGTGTTTGCTTTGAAGAATGTATGTGAGAAATATTTAGAAAAGCAAATGGATTTGTATGTAGCATTTATGGATCTGGAGAAGGCATATGATAGAGTTGATAGAGATGCTCTGTGGAAGGTATATATATATATATATATATATATATATATATGGATGTTCCTCTTAGTAAAGCAAAGTCCCTCTCACCATATCCCTGTACAACAGAGGGACACAAAGACTTTGTAACACGGATAAAAGAAAGTAAAACGTAAAATACCAGGACACAAAACCTGATATTACATGGCATTGTGAACATGAATGCGATTTTGAACTGGAGTGAAGAGTTCTACCATATATATAACCTGGATCTTTTTGCTAAGATTATTATCAGTATCAAACTAGTTTTACGAGTATCTATCCCTGAATATGTAAACCTTAAAACGACCTTCATAGAACAATTAAACTGGTATCGATACTCTCCATCAAAAATAAATAAACAAATAGAAATCAAACATACATCTTGCCAAATCAATGTTTCGAAAAGCTATAAGGATAAAACAATTTAAAAATTACGGCGCTGAACTCGTTGTTACACGTAAAATGAAACAACAGATAATAGAAAAAAAATGATATGAATCAATATTTCAAACAATCTAGACAGGATAAAATAGTTAAGACGATAGTCCCAGCGCCCATGCCAGAGGACACCTCCGTCGCAGAAGTTAAAAAAAAAAAAACGCATTGGACACGCACACCACAAACATCTTGACACCAGAGGTAAACACACTGACCAAACAACACGCAGAAGCTGAGCAGTCTCGCACCCGCCCTGGAAATAACCGAACCAAACGCTGGCTATTAACACATGGAGCCTAGTGGACCGAATGCGCGCGCACGTAAGGTAAACGTTAACGGTTCGAGTGGCGTAAGGGGTCAATTCAACCTCATACAACCGGTAACATGTTGTTGTTGTTGTTGTTCCACAACATACTTGTCACGGAAACAGGTGACCTGGCTGGCCTCACCTGGCGCACAAAGCCCTGGACAGAAATTTTTTTTACCAATTACGAATCATCGTAATGATGAATCGCTTTCGAATCATCAGAAGCCAAACTAAAAACTTCACAGCATATAAACACAGGGTTGACGACGTGTGGTCTACAACAGTAAACACACAGTAACATTCCAAGTGGCTACAACAGACGGGTGGTGAATGGCCATTATTCATTACTGCAGTACATCAAACCTCCATTCTGAAACCCATGCAAAGTCAACAATGTTCTCTACGTTTCAACTTGCCATACAGGTGTCCAGTTCTTAACGTGAAACCAATTAACAAGATCAAACGTAACAGTCTCTCTCTCTCTCTCTCTCTCTCTCTCTCTCTCTCTCTCTCTCTCTCTCTCTCAATGTGCACTGTGCCGATGCATGACTAAAACAATAATTTTCGATCGTTTGTCACTGGGATGTGATTCATAACATCCTTTATAGGAAAAAAAAACAAAATCTCTTCGTTTAATCTCGTCACATAAACGTCAGTGTGTGTGTGTGTGTGTGAATTTGCTAACACAGGTGAACGCGCGCGCGTGCACAAGGGTGTGTGTGTGTGTGTGTGTGTGTGTGTGTGTGTGGAAATCAATACGGCCAGCATGACCGGCACTAAATCGAGCGTGTTACAGAGGCGTACCACTTTTCTTCCGACTCCCGGAAAAGATAAACATGTTCAGAATTTCCGTGGGAGAAAAAAGGGGACATCACAGGGGAAGAAGAAGAAAAAAAAAGAGGACATGACAGTATATCAATACCGTGCCTATATCTTTTTTTTTATCTTATATCACATTTCACTTGTACTTTGGCCCCACAAACAAGTTAAGAGTTGTAGAAAACGCAGCAGACCGACCGACCCTAACTGTATAATCCGACGGTGCAAAATTCCTAACAAAGACTTTTCCCCAGAAGGGATTCGCTGTTCCGAGGCTCATCTCGTTCTAGGAAACACGGGGGTTGGGGCCTCCTCGCCCCACTCTCTCATTTACGGGGAATCCGAACAATATCATTGAATCGTCCCCACATGGCATCCCAGTTTTAGAGAATGAATGACGAGAACACGATTTTAAGCCGAGAGATATAGAGACGTGCATGGTGGGATATAACACAGACACGCATGATGCTAAAGGCATGGCCCAGTCAACCCTGGAAGAATATTCATTTCCATTTCATGATTTTTTTATTCATTTACGTTTCTTTTTTTTTTCAATCCAGTGTCACCTGCCATAGTACCAACTGCAGCAGAAGTGTTTGGTCAACACCAGTGGCATTACTCACAACACTACCAAACATGACTGGAAAATGTTTATCTGCGGTGCACCCAGATGTGAGCATTCCTTTCTTCGAAATACGTTCGCCAGTACGCCTGGAAATCCTATTACGAAGGTGGGAACTACGCACTGGAAGTGGTTTCAAGCATTCTGCAGTGAAGAGTAGGTCATATCTTCCAGGAAAACAAACTTCCACAACTTTAAAAAGAGCTGCTGGAAGCGTTCGTATTCAGGTGAACTCACTCAAGCCACCAGCACTGATGTCATTTCATTCTAACTTCTGGTAGCTTAATCGAAGTAAAGGAGTGAGGGGTGGGTGGGGGAGGATGTAATAAGAAACATTTCCTTTGCCTAATCGAGGGTCTTCGAGCTGTAAATGGCAACAGAAGACAGTAAACATCAAAGTATAATGCATACATCTGGACGCAGGAGCGAAACACCTCGTTATCAAACTTGGTATAACACAAACCATTATCAGGTATCACTGCCATAGTTCTCCGTTACATAGTCGTTCCTGCAAACTATGAAGTAATTGCAGTTTCAGAAGTGATGATGAAAGTTGGACAGAGTTACGACTTACTCTTGAGTTAGACCAGCAAACAAACTGAACCTCTGGAACGCGCACACACTAATACCATGTAACCATTACTTTTATGAGTAAAATGGTCCACTTTAAGATTGTTTTTGAAAAGTAAAAACAAAACCAAAAATCTACTCTCCCAAGCCTCAGATACAAGTATAAAACATTTCTTTCATATAATTTAGACTTTACATTAAAATAAAATCCGTTTTTTCACATAATAAGAATCTCCCCCTCTCTTTTCAAGCTGAGTACATCTTATCGGGCGAGGGCAGAAGACTCTCCTCTTCCCCTATTAACATATTTATCTCCTTCCCTGTATGTCCATATCAAGCGTCAAGTACATGTACAATCACCATCACATCAGTAAAAGCAGCCTTAACGTCTGCTTCTGGCAAGACAGGATCCCACTGCGGCAAAAACCTCACGGCTATCAGCCCAGAGCAGCCCTTGCTAATGGTCATTACATATGTATAAAGTGTATATGTGCACGTATACACAGGGTACATATACAAGGTTATGAGAAAGGGGGAAAACGCCCATAATACACAGATAGAGTAATCACACTAGCATAATTCTTCAGGGCTCAGGAAAGATCCCAGGTCCAAATGATCCTCAAGAAACGCTTCGATATCCAGTCGATCCTAAAGAACACTACTATATTCAGCTGATGCTCAGGAACATAGCCAGCTGTAGCTCAACTGCAATACAATATCCAGCTGATGCTTAGGAACGACACGGTGGAAAATTTTCAGAATCTGAACACTGTTTTCTGAAGGATAGATTTATAACGGCATTAATGCCAATGAATTCCTTAAAATGCGAAGAGAACTCCAACAACTGTAAGTTCTCGTACAGTGGGCAGGGCTTTGAAGTAGATCGAAACTGTGTGTGTGTGTGTGTGTGTGTGTGTGTGTGTGTGTGTGGGGGGGGGGGGGGGGGGGGGGGAGACATTCAAAATGGATAGTTCAGAGTGTAACCCGAATTCGTATCCCTTCTGTCATAAACAAAACCGACAAGATATCTGCAGCATTAATATGGGCAGCTTATCCTTTGTTATCCTATCTATTGGTATTCTACATCACTTCTTTAGTATCTAACCTCACATTTTCCCCTCTCCTTCATAATTCTACCACTAAGGAGTTATCTAATGTCGAAAGATAGATTTTAAGGGTAAGAGAAAGATATATATATGACTCCTAGATCATTCTTTACAGCAGTTACAATCATCTTATAAGAACAGAACAGAACAGAATCTAGGATACCATACGATATTTAGCTGATGCTATGAAACTATCCAACTGATGCTTAACTATGCAATATTCAGCTGATGCAAAGGGATAATATGATATCCAGGTAATGCTCAGGAACAAATACGAATTACACATGAAGCCTAGGAACAATGAAATATCCAGCACTTCAGTAAAATCCAGCCAATGCTCAAGACCAGGTAGTAGATGGTGGTCAGCCAACGACCAGGGAGGAGTATTACTAGTGCTACTCGCCTGAGTATTAAGGTGGAGGGTTAAAGACGGCTGCGAAGTGAGCCAGCACTTCGGTGGTTGTCAAATTGCACTCCTCTGACCCAGGCAGCTGTCATCTGTTTCTGCCTCACCCACACTTAGACAACTGGCAGTATGTCCACAAACATCCAGTCTCCTTATGTCACACATAACAACACTTCCGTGTGGTATAAGCACTGTGTGCTAGCCCCGCCTTTTGGCAAAAGGATAATAGAGAGAAGTACTAGATAGGAACATTAAAAGGTAAAAGCAGTAGGCAGAAACATTAAGTAGAAGCAGTTAAATGGTAATATTAAGCAGGAGCATTAGGAAGAAGTAGTCAACATGAAACATTACGTAAGAGCCTCAGCAAAGACTATACGCGAGACTTTCCCTCTTGCCACTGGCCTGTTGACGGTGAGGCAATAAAAGGCTTAAGAAAGATGCAGCGCTGGAGTTCACTAGTTCGGGAGACTCTCTCTCTACTGCCGTGGCCACCCCACTTGAGAGAATTACCAGGACTGAACAGGCGTCAGAGATAAGACCATTTACGATGTTCAACTGACGCCTATAGAAAGAAAACAAAACAAAAAACACACCAGCTGATGCCCAGGAAAAATACCCTATCCTACCATTACTGGCGTGAACTAAAACGTCCACTTCACGATCAGGAATTATACTACATGCGGCTAATGCTATGGAACAGTGCGGTGTCCACACTGATGCTCAGGTGGGTTTGAGATGCCCAGCGGACGCCCAGAAACGGCTTCCAATGTCCAGGTGATGCACATAAGCGCAATGATCGCAGATATTTCTATATGAACTCACACGAACAGAATATACTACATCCATGCGAATTCATTACTGGTTGTTACAATTGTAATTTGTATGACAATCTATGCCTTTAGTTTCTCTTTTTTTCAATGAGAAAACATGAATATTCTAATTTCTTGATACATTTCGGTAGGAAATAGTGCCAACAATGAAGATTTTGAAGTATGAAGGTTAGTTGACAGTCTTGTAATTTATTCATCCTCTCGTTTGACCCAGAAATACTATTCCTAGAAGTTTGCTTTTCCATGTCCTTCATGACCTTAATACAGTGATAATCCACAGAAGAAAAAGAGTCGACACAAAGTCAAGCAAGGCAAACTCCTCGCATTGTGAGAAAGATAAACAAGGGACGGCAAATCCTAACACGCCTTATGTTAACCTGCCTCGACGAACGTACATTAACCTGTGGATATGATGCTGTGCAAATGTGATCAATGTGATCGCACACCACAGCGTACTAGGCTGTTGTGCGAGCCCCCAGCAAACACGGGAGAAACGACGGCAGGCACACTAGGCTTGTGCGAGCCCCAACACGGGAGAAACGACGCATGATGACATTGTCACAATAATATTTGACATTGTTGCCACGTTCTCTCGGTCCAGACATTAATGCAGTGAAAGAGGTGAATCGGTTTCCGATAATCATTGATCAAATTATTACTCCACCCTGACTGTGTCTGCATTTTCTCTGACGTTGTTTTGTCCATGATTATTCATCCATGGAAAACTCATTTGTGGTACGTTCTCTTTTCTACTTATTTTGAAAGATAATTATGGATACTTTCATTACGCATTCTATGTGTGGATCATTTTAGATTATACTGTATGAGTAAAACTGCTGTAATCCTCGAATTTGCTACAAAATATTCATTCTTATATAAAGAAGGAATCTGCATTATTCTCTTGAAGATCTGGTAAGCATAGAAGTCGTCACATCCTTGAAAAAGGAACCGACATTCTTTAACTTGCTACACAAAGAAACGCGGGAATGTTGAGGACTGCAACAACTTTTCTTCTGTAGGGGACTGCCAGATTCAGGTCCTCCGGCTACTCGTCTGCTCGATCCTGCGGAGGGCTTCCACACCCTACCTCATCACCCACCACCACCAGGTCCTTCTACCCTGGCTACCACACCGTCCTTCCCATCACCACTCTCCCTCCCGAGCTACCACATCCTTCCTTATCATCAACACGCCCCCTCCCTTCCTGGTCAACACACCCTTCATCACCACCACTGCCTCACTCCCTGATTACCAAACCCTCTCTCATCATCCTGGCTAGCATACCCTCCCTCACCACAGCCATGCCTGCCCATTCTGGCCAACACACCTTACCTCAACATCACCGCTCCCTCCCTCCCTGGGTACCACATCCTCCCTCATCACCACCATACCTCTCACCCTTTCTGGCCACCATACCATCCCTCATCATCACCACTCCCTCTCTCCCTGTTGCCACATCTTCCTTCGCTATCAATACTCCCTCTCCCCGGCTAACACACTCGTTCATCACCACCACTCCCTCTCTCCCATGGCTGCCACTCTTCCTTGCCCCTAAGTTCCCCTCCCCGGCCACCACGCCCTCTCTCACCACCATCATAACTCCTTTCCTTGTCACACCAACGCTCCTTCTTTCCCTGGCCACCTCACTCTCCCTTGGCATCAACACTCCCTCCTTCTCCATCTTTTCCAGGCTCCCGCAACCTCTATCTTCACCACCAACCACTCCTTTCCACCCTACCACACCTTCCTTTACCAACACACTTTCTTCCTTCCTGGTTAGCACAACCTCCCTTACCGCCATCACAACCATGCCCTTCTTTCTTGGTTGCCAAAACCTCCCTTACCACCACCACAACAATGCCCTCCCTCATCCCCTGGCTGCCACCACTCCCTCCCTCCGCTGTCACAACACCTTTGAATTGCGAATGGTAGTTCATGATATGGTTTCCAACACTTCCCCCGCCTTTTTCCTTCTATATATATATCTTACATTGCCAGCACATCTTCCCGGCACAGCAACAGAATATACTCCTGAATATGATTCACCCTAACAGCCAGCAATTTCTCTCCTGCCAAGAAAATGGATGAATTATTGGCAACTGTATATGGGGCTTCTTTCGCAACTTGCTCAACTTGTCTACAACTGTGTATGAGGGTTCGTTATCGTACGTCTGGCAACTTTCTCGCCGTGTTTACAGACTGGGAACTGACAGAGAAAGAGAGCCTTTTTATAGTACAGAATTCCAAGGACCCATAAAGGAGGAAATAAAAAAGTTGAACGAGCTTTAAAGTTCACGGAAAATGAGGAGCTAAAACGGTTAAACCAATCAACTTGCCTATCCGCCTAGTGGAAGCTCCACCTCCGACCCCAGCCCATTTCTACCCACGCCATAAGCGGGTCGGAGGCTTGCGCACTCGCGTCCCCAAGGATAAAAATTATTAGAGTGTTATTTACCTTATGTCAACAGCCAGGTTCAAACGGCAGCGGAGTTCTATTACTTAAGTGACACTGACAATGAGTACTGAGTAGCCATCTACACACAAACGATACAAGTTTCTCAAAGAATGCACACGCCACCTTAAGCTGGGCATGTTGCAATAGGTGGCTCCTCCCTATATATATCAAAGACCATAAATACGAAAAACAGGAAATGCGCTAAATGAGACCCTGTGGTCACTGGCTTCTAGACTGTTGTTGGGTCGGCTCAATAGATGGTACGAAGGAGTCTTTATGTTAACGCAACGTAACCGCATAAATGGAATTCAGTCAAATGACAATGAGAGGACGACCTCATCCATATGCGCCCTTTGTGAAAGACGAAAGCAAAATCACCCAAATGTTTTTCACGTTATCCGAAAGGATTAAAGGAAGGTATGTATTCCCTCCGTACATTAACATGGTTTTCGATCAATCAAGAACTTAATTTGAGTAATGGGATTAAGAAAGTGTGAAATTACTGATGCAGTGCATCAATGACGCATTTAAAAAGATGTGTATATAACTCATGAAAGGTTAATGGCAACAGACAAGATGGAGTCAATTTAGTTCATAGTACCCAAAAAAGTTTCGTAATAATCTAAGTTTCCCAAAACTATGTCTTAACTTTTTTTTTTTGAACATGTTCCTATATTTCAAAAGCCAAAGAGTCCCTTTACTTTTCTTAAAAAAAAAAATTATAGATAATGGCTTGTAGTTAAAAGGTATGGGAATTATTATACAAAAAGTAACTGACTTCTAAAAAAAAAAAAAAATGTAGACAAGGAACATTAACTGACGTGAACAACTTGTAAGCTTTCAAGTGGTGAACAGCAGAACATATTCTGATTCCGTTATTTTAATGTTGACATTTATTTTCATAATGATCACTGCCAGCTCCATTATTGGAGTTCATATCTGGACGCCATTGAAGTTTGATTTCGCGAAATAACGACCCCCATAAACTTATCTAACGTGCGTACCTAGATCGCGTGATGTTCGTTGTGGGAGGATGATTGGGAGACAGTTTTCAAATCACCTAACGTTAGATAACACCAACAACGGCTTACACAAGAGAGGTTAGAAAGACGTGGCCAAGGTTTTGGTGAAAGTGGTCTACCAGCTTAATCAGACGTGTACTAGGTTAGGTTACTGTTAGGTATTAATCAGACGTGTGCTAGGTTAGGTTAAGGTTAGGTATTAATCAGACGTGTACTAGGTTAGGTTACCATTAGGTAATGTTAAATAGGCTAGGTTACGTTGTATTGCTTGGTCTCATGTTACACTGTATTACATCGCTTTAAACCTACGATTTCCCTCCAGTTCAAAGCCCTGCCCACTTTGTAAGATCACAGGAAAGTCGCTTATTTTTTTCCTTTTTTAATATTCTACCCTTCATTTCCCTCTGGTCTTCATAGCCCTCCCTACTACAGTGCTGGGTTACCATCACTGCCACACCGTAACTCGCAATTTCATCTGTATTAAACAGCACTGGAAAAACACGGCATTCTTATTTTTACTCCATATGTCTACTAATAGATGCATGATAGCATCATCATTAGTTAAATATTCTTAGTAGAAGAATTCTGGCCTTGAAATGGCCATTCTGACAACACGCAGCTTCCCTTTTTTAAGAAACAGTTGCCATATTCCCTTCTCATAGAAATTCATATAAACTTCATATTAAGAGAACCTTCTGTCGAACACCATTAATGGTTCCCCTATAATGAATAGCTTTTAACCTTTTAACCGGTGTAACCCCCTCCCCTAAAAGGTATTTCTACCACAACGGACAAAAGATTGGGGGAAATCACAGAAACGAAACGGATGAGAAAAACTGGGATACATCATTATGTATAATTCCATATGGTTCTGGAACATTTCTAAAACGAGGGAAATCATAAAAGATTTTTGTTGTAAAATCGTAAACAAACTGCAGGATTTCATTATAGTTTAAGCGTTCGAATACTTTCATATTTGATCTATTCTGACAAAGAAACATATACGGCCACTGAACTGTCATTCTAATCTTAAGTTGTTTATGCTTGATAGTTCAGGAGGGACTGACGTCAAAAGACAGCTCACAGCAGTCAGTCCATCTTTGATGAGGAGAGCGCAAATTTCATTCCCCACATCTATCTTTTTTTTTTCTTTCGAATTGTAACGGTAATTGGCGACACGGATTGCATTCATTTGGCATTCTTTCAGTGACTGTATACCATTACTTATAAATATAAAAACAAGATACTCGCCTTTCACTACCATGAAGTAGAAAAAAAATGAAAAAAAAATTATACTGCTAAGAGTAACTTGAAACTCCATTTAACGGTCGGTGCGTGCGTCGATCGTCATTCGAACTGTCCTCCTCACCATGGGTGGGTGTGTGTGTGTGTGTAACAGAAACGTTAATGATCGATGTCGTTAATTCTTCATCACGTCATCAATCTTACAATGATCATTAGCATAAATGGGTTCCCAAATTATTCTGATCAAGTTGTTAACACAAGTAAACGGTTGTTCCAATGTCAGTGCGCTTTTATCCTTGTTTAATTTTACAAGAAGAGGTTATTCGTTGTGTTCCATGATATTTCCAGACTCCCGCATCACATGACTCAAGACTAGACAGAATAACCAGTCATATAAAGGACTCGTGTATCACGTGAGATTCCCCGATAAGGATGGTAACTGCTCACTGGCACACAGCAAGACGTCGGTCAATGCCTGGAAGGTTAGGGTGGCTGGGCTGTCCTTCCCTATATACTCCAGTTACTTGACGATTCTCCACAAATTTTGGTTTACCACACCAGTACTTATACAATCCGTGTTACGTATACTATTGTCGTATTTAAGTCTAATCCTTGTGTTATCACGGTATTCGAGAGTAAGGTCAATGTATTAAGAGGAGTTATATTGTAGTGTTTACCTTCTAGTGCAAGACAGTACGACTCTACAGTAAGACAGCACAGGCCATCACAGTAAAGGACCGTACCGCCTTGCTCAAGGGTCGTAACGCCTTGCTCAAGGGTCTTACCTTTGTGCTGAAGGGTCGTACCGTCGTATTCTGAGGTTGCACCGTCGTATTCAGCGTCGCTACTACTATTAAGGCCTTCATTGTCACTATATCGACGTCTCAATTCCAAATGCATTACCTTACAGAAAACAGAAACATGTAAGGCAGTCGATGTTACAATGTCCCAACTCAGATACCGGTAAGTTCATAACTCCCACTGTGACCGGATTATACTCATTGCAAATTTCTGCTAAATTACCGAAAAATCTATCGCCTACCTCCGGTGTTCGTACAGGAGACCTACAAACTAATCCTAGTTACTTTCTTACAAAGATTACCTTTTTTCATGAAAAAAAATGGTTTCAAGTTTGAAATACAACATATACTGAAATAAGTTGATACATTTATTGATACCCTAATGACTAGTGGATAATTACGTAATATATTAAACTAATTACGTGAAAGCTTAATTACGGATATTAATATCTGAAGCCCTAAAAACAATACGATATCACATTACGATATCAGAGTATCATTTATCATGAAAATAATGCAATTCCTAGACCTTAAAGGAAATCTGTTATCTTTTTAATAAAATGACAAAAGAATTCAGGCGGCCAAACTTTTTGTTTCATAACTCCGATACAGCAATGTAAGGCGACTTCTTTTACCCCAAAGAATACATTAGAATATTCTATTACGCCTCCCAGGATCAACGGAGAGGTACGCGCTCCACCGGTTCGTCATGCCGGGAGAGGGAGGGACGCGGCATGACATGATACCCTTCACAGATGACCGCCACACATCACGCCAGTAACACAAGGCCACAGCAGCAGTGTGGCCCCACCCACCAGCCTGCCTTGTGTTTACGTTAAGTCCACTGCGTGTTGGACCATATATACGGTGAAGACACAATCTAGCTTATAACAGATGATCTATAACCTTAAGCAAAAACTTTTTACCATTTTCTGATGTTTCACAAACTTACCCTTGTAACAACCCTTGTAACTACAACAGAAATCAATTCTTTGCCTTCGTCAGTATACATCATAGTCGAACTGTCGTTTCGATCGTCAAACTGCTCGTTCTGATCATTCGTTCCGTGGCTCCCGTGCAGCTCACAGGACAAGGTAGATATGTGTCAGTCCTCCTCCTCCTCCTCCTCCTCCCCTCGTGCTCAAGGTAAGAGTGAGGCGGACACGTACGGACGACTGTCACCGTGTTCCTCACTCTGATCCCTGCCCGTTAAGCGTTGTATCAGTTCCGCCGCGCAACGTGTCGTGCAATCACAAAGTACATTACTGAGAAAGTGATTTGTTCACCATTCTTTTTTCTTTTTTTCATCAAATGAATTACTTATCAAAGGAATTCAGATATGCTTCCACTGATACACTAACTTATAATATCTTATAAGGAAAATCAAGTAAGTGATTAGGTTACGTTTGTAAATTGACTTGACTAGGCTAGGAAAAGATTGATCATTATGAGTGTAGCACCTACGCTTGTAAGTAACAGTGATTACTAAACTAAAAGTGGAAATATCAGTACATCATTGCGATATATCTGGCAACAATAAGTAATTGTAGTAATTAGTGAAACCTGTGGTTAAACAGTGCGATACATAGTAATAATAAGTGGCTTCAGTACAATTTGACTTTCAGAAATTATATGGAAAACCTGCTTTTTAGTGGTGATTGTGTGGAAAAATTTGGAAAGTCATTAAGTTTTTGTGTCATGTGAGTCATGAATGATGGCTTCTACCACCCCAACTAGGTACCTAAGTGGCTGGCGAAAGGTAAGTACTGTAACATAATTACTATCTGTCTAATTGTTTGGTCATGAGGAGGTTTCAACTGATGTGTCCGGTGAGGTTTTGCCCTGATGTTTCAAATAATCATGGGTGATGTCCAATGATGTTTGGCCTTGATGTTTCAACCAATTATCGGTCATACGTCCCGTGATGTTTGGCCATAATGTTTGAACTAATTACAGGCAATATGTCGAATGTCGTTTGGTCATGCTGTTTCAATCAATCATGGGTTACATTCCGAACGGTATTTGGCGATAATGTTTCGACTGTCCATAGGTCATATGTGGAACACTGTTTGACTCGTGTTTCAACTGATTACAGATCATTTAAGAAAAATAAACAAAGGAACTAAGAAAGATCTATTGACCCAGGAGACGCAGCCAGCTCCTGTGCACACTCAGCTATGACCAGGTATTGTTAGTAAGATAAACCGATGGGAAACGCAACGCAACCGGCATCCGGCGGCGTAACCTCGCTCTTACACGACCGTTCGTCCGGCTAGGCAATGTTCAGATGCCCGTGCAAATGTCAGGCGACTTTCTTTATGTCATATTCGTGAGGTAATTTCGGATTTAATGAGAATCCCATAACGAATATGGATTTAATCATTACTGTGTAATAAGTGGATGTCATTTCCACAATAACAAAACATAAAGTATTGTGAAATTTCATAAAATAGTTCTCTATCCATGGTGATGAGATTCGAACACGAACTGGAGATAATGTGGCGAACTCCCTACCACTGAGCTAAGAACATTCCTCAATAATCAAGAACGTTAGAAGTTCCTTCAAAACGTATAGCAATGTTCGTGAGCGATGGTCGACATTGACAAAATGAGAAGGGCGGGAAGAGCTCGATTGTGTAAATATGACTTCTTGGAGGAAATAATCTTCAGGCAGAATTTATTTTCATCGATTGGAGATTATATTACCATCATTATTTTCATCAACCGGAAATAATGTATCATCATTTCTTACCACAATTCCCCTCTAGTTATGCGCCTCAGAAACACCCCGAAATACAGGCGATTTTGGTGTGCATCGGGAGTGTAGTTGGTGTGTGGGCAGACAGAATACGAGTGGCGAAGCGTTTGCTACGTAGACCCGCTAACAAACCTCTCCCAAAATTCCTCAGCCCCTGGAGCCCTTCCCTCCAGTTAATCCTCATTCGTTCAGACCTGGGAACTTACTATTCTCATGATGTCCCTCTCCCTTACATCTAGTTATTCAGTCTAACTTATTTTTCTTTTTCATAATTATATTTCTACGTTTGGCGAAGGATTCACCCAATAATAAAACGCCCGTTTCAGGTTCAAAGAATAAAGAACAGTAAACATAATATGGGACCCCCCATCGAGCACATGTGTTGCCACTCCAAACACTGGAGGAGTATGCCAGCTCTGACTACCATGACATCTCTATAAACATAACGCTTATTTTAGTTGGTTAGGCTTCAGGCCTATCAACATCCCGGGGCAATTATGGCCGTCAACTGACGTCAAGCTACATCCATCAACCGAAAGCAAGAAAAAAAGTCTACGAAAGAAAAAAGTCTTTAATATCATCTTTAGGTGTTGAGGATAATTTTTAGACCACATACACTACCGGTACGTATGTGTGTGTTCCATACGGTGGGTTTGGGAGTTCTAGATCGGGGGAGGCGCGTCTGGGAGGAGAGTCAGTCAGTCTGCATTTATGTTCTGAGCACGCTAAGCCCCGCCCTCCCGCTGCAACACCACCTGGTGAGTCAGGGTACAACTAATGCTGCTGCTGCTGCTGCTCCCGGTGGCTAGTCTTTCTTTTATTCTTATTTTTATGAGGCACAGATCCTCTCCCCATCCCCAGGAGAACTGAACCTACGATTGTCTTTCTCTTAGATGCTGAGGTCGTCTTCTTAAAGGGGAAATTTTAAGAGTATTTAATGGGTTAAATTAACAGACTGTTTGCGTCATCATACATAAGGGGTTAATGGGTTAATTCAATACACACATATATATAAATTTAAATAAATGTGTCTATCGCGTGCTCTTTGTTTACTAGGTGTCCAGCAGTTAAGCGACCTTGTCCATCCTGCCTGCCTGGTGGCTGGGAACACCAGCCTTGCGAATATTCTCCATAAAAAGTTCATGTGATCTCGACCTAAAGCTGCGTGTTCTACTTTTTTTCATTTTCGACAACACACGCAGGTCGGAAAAAAGCCATATATGACTGATTCATCCTAAAAAATTTGAGCATCAATGTGATGGGTAGAGCGAGCTAGGAATACATATTCCAATTACAAGATTCATGTTATTTTTGTTCATATCACTGAAGCTGATACACTCATAACAGTATCACGTCTTAATAATTTTGAGTGACAAAAATTCTGAGACAGCAGATTATTTAACTTAATGCAGCAAAGGTCATAAATTCTTACGAGTGTGCGAAGCCGCAGTGCAGTTCAGAATCGGGACTAATGTCGATCTGAGAATCTTGCGATGGGAGTATGAGTGGCCATAAGAAGGATTCAGAGAAGATTTAGGGAAGATTGGAAACGATACTTACCTTGTTCCTCCTGTGAGCGGTGGGCACGCCCATGTGATATTCCTCCTCCAGCGATCGTCACTTATTTCATATTAGCTTTATCAACGTCACTGATCCGTAGGTTTGTGGAGTTTATACACTGACAGCCTGATGTATTTCCGCGCAACACAACACTTCATGTAAAAGAAAGAACACTAATGAGACTTTTTTCTCCTTAATTTTGTTAATAAATTATATGTTGTTAAACTTTACGGTTACTTTGTAAAAAAAAAAAATCTAACAAAGTTTAGGCTTTGAAGTTCTAAGGATGTTCAGATGATTTTGATGTACACCGTTGCCATAAGTGTAACGATGACAAAGTTAAAGTGTTGCCATATACCGTTGGCATAGACATAACATATTGCCATACACGGTGCCACAAATGGAACATGATATCATACACCGTTGCCACACATAACATGGACACAGGTGCCACATATATTACAAGTTGCCATACACCGTTGCAAAAAATATAACATGTCATACATGTTTCCATACACTATTCCGACAAACAAAACATATACCATAGATTGTTGCCCCAAATAGAATGCTGCCATACACCATTGCCACAATATAACCTGATGCCATACACTGTTGCCACAAATATTGCATTATACCATACACCGTTGCCACATTTATAACAATGCCATACACCGCTGCCATAAATATAAAGCTGTCATACACAAGTGCCATAAATATAACAGGTTGCATGCACCATTGCCACACACCGTCGTCACACATAACATGTTGCCATACAGCATGCAGTTTGTAAGGAGTGAGGTGGGGGTGGGTCTGGAAAGTCATTTCTTGTTTGCAGATGACACAGTACTAGTGGCAGATTCGCGAGTGAGTTTTGGAGGTGTGTGAAAGACGGACGCTGAGAGTAAACGTGAATAAAAGCAAGGTTATTAGGTTTAGCTGAGCAGAAGGAAAGGTTGATTGGGGTGTGAATCTAATTAGAGAAATTTTGGAAGAAGTTTGGTCGAAAACAAAAACGACCAAAAAAATAAAAAGATTATCAGTAGACTAAATAAAGAAAATGACATATTTCAAAAGAGGCTTAACTGAAAAGAACGTATTACAAACACATCTAAAAACTGTCAAATGAACACAATTCCCCGTACAAATAAGTTTTACCAGACCGACGACTAGAAATAGATGATCCTGTTCGGGATTATATAACCGTAGAGCGCATGCGTGAGCTGGAGTCCCGGGCTCCCACCTACCTACTCAAAACTAAAAACACAGACGCTGACATAGGGTGATTATTTTCCCGTGAGCGATTTATAACGGCCGAAAATGGCGGTTTGGCAATTAGAGAACCTCGTTTGCGCCCAGTGACCAATATATGTGTTCCGTTCTTCCAAGATTTCTAACGTCTCTGAATGTTACTAATATACGATGCCTCACAGCCATCGCGCGTGTACTTGTGTATGCAAGAGAGGCCAAAAAGTTTCTTGGAAATATATTTCTAAATTATTTGATAAGCTTTTGATACTTATATTGGCACTGAGTATTACTATAATAGCTCACCCAATATACTGAATGTATGTGTCCGTGGAATTACGAGGGAACCCGTCTTCGTACACATGTTTTCCTAAAAAATACTTCGTCATTTAATCTAGAATAATAATTAGGACAAATTTTTTTTAAATTCTTTTAGTCAAATACGAATATGATGAAGTCTGAAATGAATAGAAGTAAAGGAAGTGAACTTTGCACATAAGCCTGTGAACTCAGGCTTTCTGTAAACTAACGTTTCGAGCGAGTAAGGCAATCGCTCGCCATTTCTAAAGTAGGAAGAACACGATTAAAAATTCTACGTCAGATGTGAATTTCATGTTTTCCTTTCTGAGGCGAGATGATTCAAAAGCAGAGGGACTTCCTTGGTCAGGATACTTATAGAAAAAAAAAAAATATATATATATATTTTTTTTTTTTTTTTTTTATACTTTGTCGCTGTCTCCCGCGTTTGCGAGGTAGCGCAAGGAAACAGACGAAAGAAATGGCCCAACCCCCCCCCATACACATGTACATACACACGTCCACACACGCAAATATACATACCTACACAGCTTTCCATGGTTTACCCCAGACGCTTCACATGCCTTGATTCAATCCACTGACAGCACGTCAACCCCTGTATACCACATCGCTCCAATTCACTCTATTCCTTGCCCTCCTTTCACCCTCCTGCATGTTCAGGCCCCGATCACACAAAATCCTTTTCACTCCATCTTTCCACCTCCAATTTGGTCTCCCTCTTCTCCTCGTTCCCTCCACCTCCGACACATATATCCTCTTGGTCAATCTTTCCTCACTCATTCTCTCCATGTGCCCAAACCATTTCAAAACACCCTCTTCTGCTCTCTCAACCACGCTCTTTTTATTTCCACACATCTCTCTTACCCTTACGTTACTTACTCGATCAAACCACCTCACACCACACATTGTCCTCAAACATCTCATTTCCAGCACATCCATCCTCCTGCGCACAACTCTATCCATAGCCCACGCCTCGCAACCATACAACATTGTTGGAACTACTATTCCTTCAAACATACCCATTTTTGCTTTCCGGGATAATGTTCTCGACTTCCACACATTTTTCAAGGCTCCCAAAATTTTCGCCCCCTCCCCCACCCTATGATCCACTTCCGCTTCCATGGTTCCATCCGCTGACAGATCCACTCCCAGATATCTAAAACACTTCACTTCCTCCAGCCTCTCACCATTCAAACTCACCTCCCAATTGACTTGACCCTCAACCCTACTGTACCTAATAACCTTGCTCTTATTGACATTTACTCTTAACTTTCTTCTTCCACACACTTTACCAAACTCCGTCACCAGCTTCTGCAGTTTCTCACATGAATCCGCCACCAGCGCTGTATCATCAGCGAACAACAACTGACTCACTTCCCAAGCTCTCTCATCCCCAACAGACTTCATACTTGCCCCTCTTTCCAAAACTCTTGCATTTACCTCCCTAACAACCCCATCCATAAACAAATTAAACAACCATGGAGACATCACACACCCCTGCCGCAAACCTACATTCACTGAGAACCAATCACTTTCCTCTCTTCCTACACGTACACATGCCTTACATCCTCGATAAAAACTTTTCACTGCTTCTAACAACTTGCCTCCCACACCATATATTCTTAATACCTTCCACAGAGCATCTCTATCAACTCTATCATATGCCTTCTCCAGATCCATAAATGCTACATACAAATCCATTTGCTTTTCTAAGTATTTCTCACATACATTCTTCAAAGCAAACACCTGATCCACACATCCTCTACCACTTCTGAAACCACACTGCTCTTCCCCAATCTGATGCTCTGTACATGCCTTCACCCTCTCAATCAATACCCTCCCATATAATTTACCAGGAATACTCAACAAACTTATACCTCTGTAATTTGAGCACTCACTCTTATATATATATATATATATATATATATATATATATATATATATATATATATATATATATATATATATATATGTCATTTATATACCGTCCATAAATTCAAGGTTCAAAATTCATTGGGCAGTTAGCTGTTAAGCCATTTGATGACTTCCTGGCGATACAGAAAAGCATTTACCAAAGTCGCTATTCAGTGTAGATCCCCAAGCCATTCCGCCAATCTACTTAAATGTTTCACTACTGAATAAGAACAGACGAATGTTTACTGATCATTTCTACAACATCCTTTATCTACTTGCGACCAAGACTTTACGGCAACTCTGTATACCTGATCAGATTATCAGTGTAGGGAGGTCCCATTCCCTTTAGTATTATGTTAAGAGAACAAGGACCAAATGTCAAAATCTGGCCATTTAAACATTTTTTTTTGCATGATTCAAATTCCCAATCTCCTTTCACAAATGGAATTTTGAGTCTTCGACTGTAAACTGTTTACCAGTTACTGAAGGCAGAATAGGAACCAGATATTTAGAAGCATATCAAAAACGTACTTACTGTCGATAGGACTGGTCCAGATTGAGCAGTTATCTTTATGGAATTAACGAACGCCTCTGCTCTTGAAGTAATCATGGAAAATATCTCATAATGCTTTCCCTTTGATGCCATAGACTCAATAATACGAAGCGAGTAATGATACACTATTTCTAACATATAAAAAATTTGGAATTACAGGCCTTTTTTATGACCACCAAACAATATTTCTACCCCAGATTCGTACATAATGCCGGGTTGTGAAACAGAGACAGAGTCGTAAGTAGACTCAGCAATAAAAAACAAAGCTATATATCATTATACTTTAAAAAGAAAATTATTTATCTTACCCTCAAATTTCGAGATTACATGGAAAATGTCACCTGACCGTTTTTCAAGTTTGGATGTATCATTAAGAATGCCAGGCAGACATTTCACTGACATAATTTCTTTTTAAAATAACAGCTCACTTTCCTTCTTTCAGGCATTATGATGATAAGATCTTATCCAGAAGAAATGTTACTGAAAGCAAGGAAATCCTTCTTTATGAAGACTACAACTGGAGAACAAATTACAAAACTGCTAGGTTTCTTCTGATAGGGTTATACATATAAATATATAAGTGATAACTTCAGAGAAGGGATCATATAATTCAAATGAAGATATAACGTATATTCATATATTTACCTATAATTAGCCTAAGACAATTTTCCATGAAGGAGTCCTGGCGTTACCCAGGATCTTTCAAAAGGTTCCTTCAGCTCAAGGCTGCGCTACTTTCAGTCGCAGGGAAATGTACACTGTTATCGAGTGAGGCGTTCTTTGACGAGACTGTAGCCATTTCCCGCGTTAGCGAGGTAGCGTTAAGAAAAGAGGACTGAGCCTTTGAGGGAAAATCCTCACTTGGCCCCATCCTCTGTTCCTTCATTAGGAAAACTATATGCCGCAGAACTTCAGAAGTTTTGCAGAATAGTTCGACCTGTTGGCAACAGCGGCGAGGCCACTGGTGGCAGGAACAACAGGGAGAGAAATAGTGGCAACAGAGTCGTGAGCAAACAACAGATCCATCAATTCACTACTTCATCACTTCACCAACATCACCATCTCCACCTACACCACCACTACGCCAACCCCTACATTAACTCTACTACTATCACAATCGTCACACCGTTTATCTCTTTCCTACAACCACTACAGCTGCAAGAACCGCACCAGCGGTAACATTACAACGACAATCGCTACGCTACCAACACTTAACTCCATAGCTTAAAATTGCCATAACCTCCCCGCAAACTGTCACCGCCACCATAACCACCACACTCGCTGCCATCAACACTGAAACCATGACCTCATTTCTGTTCACAACACCATCACCACAACACACCACATACACTGTCACTATAAGCGCCAGCAGTTACACCACCACACTATCTCCCACCCTCACCACCACGATGCACTACTACCAAAATGGTCATCACCACCACACACTACCTACATCATCACCACCAGTACACAGCAACACTAATAAACACTATCACCAGTACACACCACCACCACGACACATACCACCACCAGTACACACCAACACCACTACGCAGCAACATCAGTACACACCAACACCACTACACACCAACACCACTACACACACCAGAACCACGACACACCAACACCACTACACATTCTAACACCACTACACACCAGCATTACCCTCTACCATCATAGGATTAAACTGGCGGGGGGTTTTACTCCCAGACAAAAGCAGGTGTGATGCGGGGGGGAAAGGCGGGCACAGTAACAGCCGCGGGCGCTACCGTCTCAATCCTGGGGTGGTTGTGCTACTGTCAGACCCACACAAAACCCACTGTCGTGTCATTAACGTGTGCATACAACACCCTCCCTCCGCCTTCGCCATATTTTCCTTTTTCTTTCTTTCTTTCTTATTCTAACATACTAACATATTCTCTTTTTTTTTTAACCTTGTGATTATTCTATCTCATTGGCACATATTTGTCATCATACGATAATATTCTCCTTCCCACCGTGTCATCGACTTAATCACATGACCTGCCTTCCCCAGCTATCCTGACCCCATGCTTGTTGCACCAATTCCATCTTTGCAAGTCGTGTGTGGCACAGGGGGAGGAGGAGGAGGAAAACATTCTTCTTAAAAGAAGGTGGAATTTTTGGAATTTCATAACGTCGGTACAATGCACGCGAGCCGAAGGTGCATCCAGGCGTTCACGATGTGTGTACCCTGGCCCACCCCTACACACATAAAGGAGAACATTACCATATGTAGTGAGGAAGGGGGACACGAGGGATGGCCAACGCTTAGTTATCAGCATAATTTATCGTAGCATCTCATTAGCGAGTTATTTCAACGTCATCAGGTGGCTAAATGATATGATGCGGTTTTCTACCACTGTTCTTGGAGAAGGAAGTACAGATGAGGACGGAGATAAATATAAGATTAGATCAGTAATAATTAACATTAATGATTGGATAATTAATGGTCATATGATTAGATCAGTAATAATTAACATCAATGATTGGATAATTAATGGTCATATATTAGATCAGTCATAATTAACATGAATTATTGGATAATTAATGGTCATATTTCTTTTTTTACTATAATTCTTACTACCACGCATAATCTGATAATTCTGATATATTTTTTTCCAAGGATATTTTCATGGGTTTGTTCATGTCAGATAATCAGGCGTGTAAACAGTTTTTACCATGAAATATTCATTTTATTCCCGAGATTTTAAAGGTAACGTTTAGATTTCAGAGGAGCCAAGTCAAGCTTTTCCCTCACTGTACTGATCAACATTACAGGAATGGGTAATATCAACACTAGAGAAAGGGTAATATCAACATTACAGAGAGGGTAATATTAACATTAAAGGAAGGGTAATATCAACATTAGAGAAAGGGTCATATCAACATCAAAGGAAAGGTAATATCGACATTAGAGGAAAGGTAATATCAACATTAAAGGAAAGGAAATATCAACATTAAAGGAAAGGAAATATCAACATTATAGGAAGGGTAATAACATTAGAGGAAAGGTAATATCAACATTACAGGAAGGGTAATATCAACATTACAGGAAGGGTAATATCAACATTACAGGAAGGGTAATATCAACATTAGAGGAAGGGTAATATCATCATTAAAGGAAAGGAAATATCAACATTACAGGAAGGGTATTATCAACATTAGAGGAAGGGTAATATGAACATTAGAGGAAAAGTAATATGAACATTAGAGGAAGGATAATATCAACATTGTGAGGAAGGGTAATATCAACATTACAGAAAGGGTAATATCATCATGATGGAAATCATAGAACACAAAATGATGACAATCATTCGCCCCCAGTATGAAGTACTCTTCACGTACGTAAAATGGTTCTTCCTCTACCTCTTTCTCAAGAGTGGAATCAAACCTTTCCTCCTGATTAGAAAATCTCATGCTATAATCCGTCTTTAGCATTCCGCTTTGATCCATCAAGTAACTTCCACACTCTGTTCTACAGGTATGATTTTAGTCACTGTTTAGTGAGCTGTCTCTGGGTGAAGTTCCCTATGTGTACTGTATGGGGTGGGAGTTTGACACTCGTGGGGCGCCCCTTCTCTCGAATCTATCAGTTACTATCATACAACTTCTTCAATTCTTCCATGCTGTCTGCATTAGCCATGTCTTCAAGTCATTCTGTTTCATTCGTCTACCACTCTAATAAAAGTATTTCTTTACATGTTGTTTTTAAAAGACCTATTCCTTAATTTCATGTTATCTCCTCTGGTTGCTCTGTTCCTATATCATTGATCAGTGTTTCAAAAACTTAAAAGTTGCGATCAGGTCATCCCTCAATCTTATCTCCTCCAGGGTGGGAAACTTTAAAGCCTCCAGCCTTTCTCAGAAACTCAGCTTTCTTGATTCTGGTACCAGCTTTGTTGCCCTCATCTAGGCTTTCCCTTTCAGCTCTTTGTGCTTCTTTAGGGGCGGTAACCAAGCTTGAGAAGCATATTCTAGTTCTGGCCTTATATACGGTATGAAAATAATTTACTGCATATTTCCTTGTCCATAATAAGCCTTAAGTTACTCTGAAATTTGCTCCCCCCAAAAAAGTCTCCATAATAATTCTAATATGGGACTCTGGCGACAGGTTAGGGGTGGTAAGCTTCCATGTCTTTCCCACACACATAGAATCCTCAGAATCCTAAACCATATTTCCAGCTAGAGAATCATACTCATGCCTTCTTTCGCATCAAATTTCATCAACCAAGTATCAGACCAATTCTGGAGTCTGTTTAGATCACCTTGTAGACTGACTCAATCCTCTCTCGCTTTTCTCCTCTCTCATCACCTTTGCATCATCTGCAAACATATTCAGGTAGGAGTCAGTACCTTCAGACAAGTCATTCACATAAATCACGAAGAATATTGGTATCAGAACAGAACCCTGTGGTACTTCGCAGGTCACCACAACCCATTTTAAAGAAGGTTCTTCTGACATGTGTCCTTTGTTCCCTGTTACTGATATAACCTTCCGTCCACTAAAGGAGTTTCCCCGATTCCTGCCTTGTGATCCAGCTTCATTGATCAGACTCCTTTAGTGGTATAGAGGTATAGAGTCAAATGCTTTCTGGCAGCTCATATATACAATCAACCCACCCAACCTTCCCACTTGTCCTGGCTCCTGGATTCCATTTCCCAACTTACGTTACCACAGAAATTGTTGAGATTTGTGTGGTTTCCACGGTTATATCTGTATGTCTTGTCTCACCTCTGCTCTTTTCATGTACTCATTTAACACGTAGTCAAACTTGGCCATTACATGATTACTCTTTCCAGCTGATGTATCATATACATGATCGATATTCATGCTAGTGTGTGAAGCAAAGATCTCGTAATATTGACTCGTAGGTCCCTCTTATCCTAGCGTGCTCAATGTCATGTTGGTACAAGAAATTTTCCTGTATACACTCCTGAAACGTTTGATTTCATGGCTCCCTCTCACCAAGAAAATCCAAATTCCCTCATTCTACCTCCCCATAACTGAAAGCTCCCATTATCAGTATTTTATCATTTCTGAGACGCGAGTGCTTTCCAGCTCCTTGTACCATCCTTACTGTATACTCACTTTGGATCGTTGCAATTCTTTGGAGGATTATGGAACATTAACATCACTATGCACTCTTCCCTATAGTTATTCTTCCCATTTATATCTTGTCTGAGTGGGCCATCTTCCACTATTTCTTGAAACGTCAAAGCTATCCCCTTTGAAGAGGGACGAGCCTTACCATCCATTGCTTTCTCTTTCCCTAATCACAATCATGTATTCCTCTAGGTCAAAACAGATGAGATCTGATCCCATTACTAAGCTTTGTTACAACGACTCCAACAAAATCAGGTGCACTTTCCTTTATACGATCCTTGAATTCCAGCTCTTTACCTCTTTACCACTGCTAATTAATCCATCACTGGAATACATTGCTTTCAATCTGACATTATTGTCTCTAACACTGCTGCCTTCTCTGCAGCGCTGGAGGGGCCTCTCCGTCCTCGTGCCTCATTTGGCGCCTCGAGATTGTGTGTCATCTGGCCGTACTCTTTGCCTCACTTCCTCTCTTCTTTTGATCTGTCACATTTGATAAGTACTCGACTGACTTCCATATTGTCTTTTAAGCTTCTTAGTACCTCCTGCTTAAAGGACTCCAATTTAACCATGACTGGTCGCCCCCTTACGTCTTGACCATAACCACCTCTTTTTCTCCCTTCTTTGATTACCGTAATTGCCTCCGGTAATTCTATAGCCTCCAGTAATCTTTTTATAAGCAGTTCATCTTCCTTTCCCCTAACTTCCTTATCTATTGAATGGTCTTCTTTCAGGGCAAAAATAATCAAGTGATTTCCGTCTATCGATCTCCCGCTTTATTGACCTTCGTAAATTTTGGTGCCACCCACTTTTCAGCCAAAATCGTCACTGTTGAGTCGTCTCTAAAATCTCTCTTTCAGCTAACAAGCAGAGATCCAGTATGCTCTGTACTATTCTAAACCTTTCATCAACTAGAGTATAGAGTTCCCTGATTCTCCATCTCAAGCAGTGCTTAATATTCTTTCTACAGCTTCACTTACTTTCCCGTGTAACCCAGTATGTATGACCCAGGGACTATGAACGTCTACATCATCTTCATGCTTTGTATCTGTTAGTCATCTGCTGAAGTGGCTCCTTCAGCAGTAAGGACTTTTTACCAAGGTTTTTGTGCGGGTAGGAAAAGAGGAGAGTAAATGGTTACGTGAAAGGGTGTGTCTGCGGCAAGGTTGTGTGCTGTCACCATGGTTGTACAATTTGTTTACAAAAAGGGTGGTGACGGATATGATGTAAGGGTCTTGGAAAAAAGGGAAGGATTTGCAGTCTGTTGGGGGTGGGGGGTTCAGGGAGGTGAGTCACTTGTTTCATGATGAACCGGCTCTAGAGGCAGACATGAGTGAGAAACTGTAGAAGCAGGTGTCTCAGTTCGGGAGAGCGTGTAAAAGAAATCTGAAAATCAATGCAAACAAAAGTAAGGTTATGAAGTTCAGAAGAGGAGAGGGACAGAATGGTTGGAGTATGAGGCTGAATTGAGAAAACCTGGAGGAAGTGAAGTTTTAGACTTCTGGGAGTAAGGGGGAAGCTGAATATGAGGGTACGTGTCCCAGAAATGGAGGGGACAAGAAGGAGGAGACTGAACTAGAGATGGAAAGATGCAATGATATATGGTATGATGGGTCGGGGCCTGAACGTGCAGGAGGGTGTGAGGCATGCACGGGACAGAATGAAATGTAGGGATGTGGTATACAAGGGTCGACGTGCTGTCATTGGGGCCTGAACAAGAGCTTATGAAACAGAGAGGAAACCACGGGAAGGTCCGTAGGATTGGCTGTGGACAGGGGGGTCTGGTTTCGTTGCCTTATCCATGAGAGCCAGAGAGTTGATGTAAGCTAATGAGGCCAGTCTCCCGTCTGTTCTTGGCTCTACCTTCCTACGTGAGAAAAAGGTGGGCGTGTATGGAAGGAAGAGTGTGTGTGTGTGTGTGTGTGTGTGTGTGTGTGTGTGTGTGTGTGAAGAACCACTCAAACAAACACATTACGAATTTTCGAATGATATATGTAATACACACACAAAAAAAAAAACACCTCCCATGTAATAACTACACCATTTTCAGCAAATCATGAACAAAGGACTTGGTGGTATAGATAAGGAGGCACTCCCGCTCTTCTCCACACTCTGAACACACACACATTATACGGTCTGTAGTACACTTAGTATCATAACACTACACAAGGGCTATAAATATATACAGAGCGAGAGTGTGTATCTTCAATACCTGAAGAGTATTCGACTGATCGATGTTAAATTTACATACAAGACTCTGGGCTTTCGAGAAGCATAAAGCCCAAATAACAGACTATCCAACCACAACGCGCCCAGTACACTCAAAAGTGTATTACGCCTTGTACTCTACACTGCGTACATCATACTGAAGTATGAGAGCTCGGGGGGCGGGCAGTAGACTGGCGAAGTATACTGCCAGAGTAACTCGTAACTCTGTAAGAGCGGGAGAACCACTGGTTTACGGTACACTGGGGAATCCCGTGGTTTACAGTATATATATATATATATATACTCATAGAGGACAACGAGCACATAGCGAACATTAATAAGGATACACTGTGGAGGATGGGAAATTCGCCCTGTGTACAGTGCAATGGCTGGCTGAGAAGAGCACTTGGTGTGCTGAGGGAACGGATAGGTTAGTGGTGAGCAGTGACTGAGGTTGGGGTAAGAGGGGGGAAAAGGGAAGGGCACTTGTTATGCAGTGAATGAGGAAGATGAAGACCACGTGGCATGAGGTGGCTGAGGGAACGGAGGGCCACGCAGTGTGCAATGACTGAGTGAGGAGGAGGAGGAGGAGGACACGTGGTGTGCAGTGACTGAGGAAACGTGAGGACACGTGGTGGGCAAAGACTTGAGAGGCAGAAAACCAGGCTGTGAGTAGGAACGAGGGAGCGGTAGAACGTATGGGGTGCAGTTACTGAGGAGAAGGAAGACCGCTTGGTACGCAGTGACTGAGAGGGAGGGAGGACACGTGGTTTGCAGCGACTAACGGGGTGAGAGGACACGTAGTGTGTAGTGACTGACGATGGGGTGAGAGGACACGTAGTGTGTAGTGACTGACGATGGGGAGGGTGGACACGTGTAGTGTATTGACTGAGGGGGAGGGTGGACACGTGTAGTGTATTGACTGAGGGGGAGGGTGGACACGTGTAGTGTATTGACTGAGGGGGAGGGTGGATACGTATAGTGTATTGACTGAGGGGGAGGGTGGACACGTGTAGTGTATTGACTGAGGAGGCGGGTGGACACGTGTAGTGTATTGACTGAGGGGGAGGGTGGACACGTGTAGTGTATTGACTGAGGGGGCGGCTGGATACGCGTAGTGTATTGACTGAGGGGGCGGGTGGATACGTATAGTGTATTGACTGAGGGGGCAGGTGGATACGCGTAGTGTATTGACTGAGGGGGCGGGTGGACACGTGCTGTTCAGTGACTGACAGTGCAGGTGCTCACGTGGTATACAGGGGGGGGGGGGGCGGGAAGACACATGTTATGTCGTAAATGAGGGGAGCAGGGGGACACGCGAAGTGCAGTGAAAGAGCGAGAAGGACCCGTGGTGTGCAGTGACTGAGGCTGATGGTTCTATGGTATGCAGTGAATGAGAGGGGAAGACCACTCGTGTGCAGTGAATGAAGAAGAAGGAGCCGTGGTGTACAGTGACTGGTGGGACAGGCCCCGCGGTGCGCAGTGAGTGAGGGGGAGAGCGGCAGGGGGAGGCAGTGACTGAGGGAATGGGGTGGGGTGGGTTCGGATGCGGTGGGGTGGAGAGAGGGCGCATACGCAACACGAGAGACATAGAGATATATGCATGTGACACAGCCACCTCGCGGGAGGATGAACAGATGCACATCTCTCGCTGCTGAACAATAAAGGAACAAGAGAACATCTGTCGCAATGCACACTAGGGAAGCAAGAGAACACTTGGTGTACACTACACCTAGTAAGCAAAAGAGAAGAACACTTGGTATACAGTAAACCAGGCGAGCAGAGGAAGGGTGTACACAATACACTAGGAACACAGGAGCCTCCTGTTGTACACTACGTTGTGTAAACTGATGTACAAGTGGTTTATGTGCAGTTTACATAACAATGAGTAAACTGGTGTAGTACAATGCATTGAGACAGTTTACAGAACAAAAAGTGGCCTGAATTACGCGTGGTTTACGGTACACTAAGTGGATTGCTATTATACGTGGTTTACAGTCGAGTGGACTGGTTTACACGTGGTTTATAGCAGATTCAATGAACTAGGTCTACTTCACACCAAGTGGATTGCTGTTGCGCGGGGTTACACTGCACCCGGTGGACTGGTTTACACTTGGTTAACAGCACCCCGAGTGAACAGGTGCACAAGTGTTTACGGTAAACAGGA
This sequence comes from Panulirus ornatus, assembly GCF_036320965.1. Taxonomy (NCBI): domain Eukaryota; kingdom Metazoa; phylum Arthropoda; class Malacostraca; order Decapoda; family Palinuridae; genus Panulirus; species Panulirus ornatus. The sequence goes on from NC_092224.1 coordinate 30,936,663, forward strand.
TAAACTCACGGCGTACACATGGTTTACAATAGGGGGGGGGGGTGTGAACACGCAGAGCACACAGTGCACCTCCCTAGTGGCGCGTATTTCACTATGGGAGAAGAAACTGCACGTTGTGTAGCTATGTAAACACCAAGGGGGGCACAGAGAATACATAAGAGGCCAACACTTACACAGAAGGTATGAGTGACGGGAGTAAGTACACGAGTTACACAGACACAACATGAGTTACACAGGAACTACGAGTTACACAGAAATCACTAGTGATAGAGAAAGCACTATAGTCACACAGGAACTATGAGTTACATAGAAATCACTAGTGATAGAGAAAGCACTATAGTCACACAGGAACTACGAGTTACATAGAAATCACTAGTGATAGAGAAAGCACTATAGTCACACAGGAACTACGAGTTACATAGAAAGTACGAGTTACACAGAAATCACTCGTCATACAGATAGTTCTAGTTACACAGGAAGCGAGGTTACACAGAAATCACGAGTGACACAGAAAGTACTTCGTTACACAAGGCAGCACGAGTTACACGCGCACACACAGAGGGAAGTACTCGTTACAGAGAAAATGTGAGTTACAGAGAAAACGTGAGTGACACACAGAGGGTTACTAGTTTCACAAAGGAGACACGAGTGACACAGAAAAAAAAAAAGAGAGGGGGGGGGGGGATTTGGAGACGCGATCAGGTCTGATGACCCAGCTGATGAAGACCCTCTAACAGGCCACAAGAGGCCCTTTGGTCTGCTCAACCGTGGCAACGGGGTAGGCACACACACACACACACACACACACACACACACACGGGAGGCATGGCTTGTTGGCAGGGGGCAACACGCTCCTAAATGTTGGCAGGGTTGGCACAGACGTGTAACAAGGCGTCACGGTACGGATTGGAGAGGGAGGGTGGAGGGCATTTTTTAAAAAAAAAATAACGAAGGATATCAAAAAAAAATTGAGACGATGGGGTAGGTAGGAGAGGAAAGGGATTAGTGGCGTTATTAAGGTAGTGCAGGAGAGGATTCCAGTAACACTATAGAGGTTCCAGTGCGAAGGGGGGGGGGGATATATATGTGTGTGGAGGGGAGGGTGGTGAGTGAGGGCGGTGGTGGTCCTCCGCCACCTCCTCCTCCTCCTCCTCCTCTCTCCTGGACGGGGCCAGTGAGAGGGTTAACGCAGCGCGGACCTGGCCGCCCCGCGTGCGCCGCCCGCCGCCTGTCCTTACCGAGGTTGAGGGTAGACTGGCAGGCCCGCCCGGGCCCCGAGCACAGCTGGCTGAGGTGAGGGGAGGTGTGGCGCCGGCTGGAGAGGGGAGGGGTGAGGGGAGGTGTGGCACCAGCTGGGGTGGGGTGAGGGGGAGGTGTGGCACCAGCTGGGGCGGGGTGAGGGGGGTGTGGCACCTGCTGGGGTGGAGTGAGGGGAGGTGTGGCATCATTTTGGCCAGAAATAAGGGGAGGTGTGGCGTCCGTAGGCTACCTAGGCCCACCTAGGTGAGGGAAGGTGTGGCGCCATCTGGCCGGGGGTGAGGGGAAGTGTGGTACTCGTTGACCGGGGGTGAGGAGAGGGGGTGGTGGTACGAGCTGGCCTGGGGTGAGGGGAGGTGTCTCGCCGGCTAGCCAGGGGTGAAGTGGAAGTGGCGGCGGGGGGGGAAAGGCTTTGGCGTCGGCTGCCTAAGTAATGGAAGGAGTTGTGGTGCCAGCTGACTAAGGGGAGGGGGCAGGGGGGGTAGGAAGGTGTGGCGCCCCCTGACCTGGAGCGAGGGGAAGGGGTGTGGCGTCGCCTGCCTAGGGGGTAAGGGGAAGCATCTCAACTTCTGGCCAAGAGTGAGGGAAGATGGCACGGCACCAGGTGGCCGATAAATGATAAAGAAAAAAAAGTTATCTGCCGGAGAACAATATTACCATCCTATATTCGTAATCAATATAGACAGAGAGACGATAGTAAAGTAGGAGATCCCTCCTCCCCCCCAGATCCTTCTGGCATATCGATTGGCAGGATGATAGATGTTTAGATCTCATAGGAAAGGATTACAGTAATTGGGAACACATTCGGATCACACCACGAGCCATTGGATACTTTCGGGAGGAGGAAGAGGAGGAGGACGCCTTTCAGCCTCTATATCTGCTGCATAAGCTGAAGGCTAAGTACGCACATAACATTCTGTTATTCATGATCAGTATTATTCATCGCTGATGACTACCATTAAGGTACTAATTCAGCCTTAATGCAGATGTGTTGACAGTCTCCATCCTTGACTGTACCTGTCTGCAGCTGATTCCAGCGTTCCGTAACTCTACCGCTGAACATACTTTAGTGTCCACGTTTCCCTTTAACTTCAAATAGCGGTACCTGGCCACTGCAACTCCCTCTAATGAGAGAGAAAAAACAAACAAGTAGTCTTGAGTTACACTGTCGAACTTATATTGTTTTAAAAAAACTTTGGGCAGATCTCATCACCAAGAGTCTGCATGATTCATTTTTGTTTTCAAGAAAATTTTTACATTTCCGAGTCTTTCTCTCATAAAGTTTATTTCTGAACGGAGTAATTAATTTTCTTGCTCTTTGTTCGAATTTCATCTTCGTCTCTGAAAAACCTCGGTGACCAGACCTGAAGAGCGTATAGTAAACTGCTGTCTGCCTAAGGCACCGTAAAGAGCATCGTATCTTTCGTTTTATAATTTAAATTTCTTAGCTTTGAAACCTACCCTAACCGTCTGCTTCGCCTTTGTCGTATGCAGCAGGGCATTGTATTAGGCATGTATATGCATGTATAAGTGGATACGTTGATATGTATATGTATAGGTGCGTGTATGGACGTTTATGATTTCATCACGGACAAGTTATACTTTACCCTCCTGCACTTGCAATGGTGGCTTGTCAAGTATTTTTTGCATTCACGTTTAACACATTTTATCACCCATAAATACATTCATTACCTTACAATCTTCTGTCATGAAACCCATTAACGATTCCTCTTTTTTTTTTATATAAATCTCTCAATCATAATGGTCTTCATTTGTTTGCGTTTGTCTTTTGTTATTTCGTGTTGTCAGTAGGTTCTGAGATGGTGAATGGTGGTGAAACATGTCTCCCGGTGACTGTTCCATGTTATTAAAAGTATGGGTTCTAGAACTTGAACCTTGTGGTACCCCGGGTGTCACGTGAAACCAGTCAGCTGCTTCCAATTTACAATTTCTTTCTCTTCGTGCATAAGACAAACAAGACTTTTGGAAATTGAGTAACAAAAAAAAAAAATTGCCAGGATTTTGGAATCTCAGTTAATATATGTTTCTGACCTTGACATTCACGGGCCGCCCAAAGTCGAGCGCATCTATAGGTAGTCGGTCCACAGTCAACCCAGCCGTTCATCCACCCCAAGGGGTTGGTCGATAAAGTAGGAATGTGACTCAGGCTAGGATATATATATATATATATATATATATATATATATATATATATATATATATATATATATATATATATATATATATATATTGTAAAAGTAGAACAGCCTTAGCCCTGATTATTTCTTGTCACACTTTCCCCAAAACTGATAAAAGACATATTGGTATATAATATTTGAGACAAGTACCATGTCTCCTTTTTTCATCAACTCGTGTTACAATCTCGAACTACCAGTCATTCAACTCTCTTCTTATAACAGCAACTTACTTCATATTTTACCGATCGGAAATGGTGTCTGTCGGCTCATTCAATTCTTTATTCTCAATACAGAGTTCCTTCATCAACAGCTGCTTTAGTCATATCGAAGTTCCCCGGTATCTGAGTGAGCACTTTACATCTTTAGAGGCCAATGTAAAGCTGAATCTTTATAATTATCTGTCTCTGGATCAATAGCAACTAATGGTTACCATAGTTACCCCACCATCACCAAGAGGGTCACCACAGCAACCCCACCATCACCAAGATGGTTACCACAGCAACCCCACCATCATCACCAAGAGGGTTACCACAGCAACCCCACCATCATCACCAAGATGGTTACCACAGCAACCCCACCATCACCAAGATGGTTACCACAGCAACCCCACCATCACCAAGATGGTTACCACAGCAACCCCACCATCACCAAGAGGGTTACCACAGCAACCCCACCATCATCACCAAGATGGTTACCACAGCAACCCCACCATCACCAAGATGGTTACCACAGCAACCCCACCATCATCACCAAGATGGTTACCACAGCAACCCCCACCATCACCAAGATGGTTACCACAGCAACCCCACCATCACCAAGATGGTTACCACAGCAACCTCACCATCACCACCAAGATGGTTACCACAGCAACCCTCACCATCACCAAGATGGTTACCACAGCAACCTCACCATCACCACCTAGTTTAAAATCACGAAAGTCGGGTCCTGCTTTGGGCGGAAAACCCTGCGAATATTATATCCCACATATCTATAAAAAAAAAAAAATAATATTCATATGGAGATAAAACTCGACAGTTAAATTCCACATTCTACCAATAACGCAGATCTAGGGATTAGGTAAATCAAAAACATTTCAACAAACTGATGCAAGGATTAGAGATTACGACAAATTGATGCTGACCCTGACGCATTCACCTGGCCGCCCAGGGTCGAGAGTATAGGTTCGAATCCAGGTAGTGGCAGTCGGTCCACAGGCAATCCAGTTGTTCATCCACACCTAAGGGTTGGTCGATAAAATGGGTACCTGGCTCAAGCTAGGGTGTGTGTGTGTATATATATATATATATATATATGTGTGTATATATATATATATATATATATATATATATATATATATATATATATATATATTTTTTTTTTTATCCTAAAAAAAAAAAAAAAAAAAAATATATATATATATATATATATATATATATATATATATATATATATATAGCGTAAATGGGATGGCTTTGATTAGGGCCTCGGCTGCCCGTGCCGTCAGCTAAAAAATGCCCAACTATATTGTGGTGATAGGTATACTCAAATATGTTGGGCATAACCATATACTCCACTCTGTCATGGAAACGCCACATAAACAACATCACAATATGTGCCTCCCACGAGCTCAGAGTGTTGTATAGATGCCGTAATCATTATTCTTGTAATCATCTGTTTCGTCTATACAAAGGTATTATACACACAGGTACTGCTTATACACACACAGGGTGGCTCACCTTCCGCCTCTCTATTAACCAATGGAATCAAAACCCTTCAACCTCATTGATCCTCTTAGCATCACCTCTCTTCACCCTTCCCTTTTCGTACGCGGCAATGTTCCTTCTTTCTCCTACTGGCACCACTTTGGCCACTCGACTCGTGAGCTGTTTGCTTGCGTCACCGACACCCCCCCCGCCCCAGTGGTTTGGATCCAAAGCACGCGTTTGCCTGCAGTTCCACACAGTCTATGTGTGTGTGTGTGTGTGTGTGTGTGTGTAGAGAGAGAGAGAGAGAGAGAGAGAGAGAGAGAGAGAGAGAGAGAGAGAGAGAGAGAGAGAGAGAGAGACTGGTCGATTGAGGGCGAGACGTTAAGATAACAATTCCTTCTACCATAATACAGCTGAGATGTGGAATTCCCTTTTCTCCTCTCGTCTGGCCTACGGAAACCTGCTTAATGTCTGTTATCTTTTTTTTTCCCACACTTCTCTGTTGCCTGAGATGATCTGTCGCTGGGCGCATGTTATTACCGATGACAACATGTTGGTCAGTATAGAAAATGGGACGCCAAAAGTGGACTATGATACAAGTGCGAAACATTGCGTTTGAAATCGACTACAAAATCATGTCACATTTTTAACCAATATCGAATTTCTTTTATATATTTTTTCTATTCCCCCCCGCGCCAGAAGTGGACTATGATACAAGTCCGAAACATTACGTTTGAAATCAACTACAAAAATCATTTCACATTTTTAACCAATATCGAATTTCTTTTATATATTTTTTTTCTCTTCCCCCCGGCAGGTCAGTCAGTCAGTCAGCAGTCAGTCTGTGTGCGTGCCAGTCCAGGAAGTTCGACGTCCCATTTTTACAGTTGTTTTACACTCTCTTTAAACTGCAGTTAGGCCAAAAAATATGGATCCTTGGAGTGGGGGGAATTCCCGACTATAGTTGTATGTACGATTCATGTTCTAGCCCACAAGGTACACAGATGTCCTAAAGGAAACTGTTAAATACCAGCTTGCTAGGTTCGTCAAAGGAGTGAGCATCCGAGGTCAAAGAAGCGTCTCTCGAGGTAGTGAAGTACCCAAACCTATCACAGTGGTGGACACGGGGTTAGTCTGGTCTGTGACTCACAGTGGTGGACAAGGGGTTAGTATGATATGTGACTCACAGTGGTGGACACGGGGTTTGTCTGATCTGTGACTCGCAGGGGTGGACACGGGGTTAGTCTGGTCTGCGACTCACAGTGGAATGTGCAGGGTTAGTCTGGTCTCTGACTCAGTGGTGGTCACGGGGTTAGTCTGGTCTGTGACTCACAGTGGACTGTACTGAGTTAGTCTGGTCTGTGACAAAGTGGACTGTACAGAGTTAGTCTGGTCTGCGACTCACAGTGGACACGGCATTAGTCTGGTCTGCGACTCGAATCATCTCCCAGGTCAGCTGGAGGAGGCCTGCGCCAGGGACCCACCCCATCTTGCCGCAGACGATCCTGCCTTCCTGGTGGCAGAAGAAGATGACGTAGGTGAAGCCGCTGTTGAGGAAGTCTGTGTTGGTGCTGACAATGGTGAATTTTTATTTGTCATGCTGGTATAAACGACGGACAGAAAGGGTAAAATCGGGAGGGGATCTTCGAGAAATATCGCCAGCTTGCTCATTTTTTTTTATCGAGACAAAACTAATAACGTTATCGGGCGTTACCGGACTCTCCCACTCGCGCCGCGAGTGAAGACTCCATCGGCGAGGCTGCTTTAACGGAGTACAAACTCGTCGTAGTGGCGCTCATTGCAAAGGAACCCACCCTTTCCCTGCTACTGAACGAAGGGCAACTTTCGAGGTGCAGGAGACCCTGAGGATAAGTTTTCTGGAGATATGATAAATGATAATAATAATGATAATTATGATGATAATAATGTCATTATTCCTGGAGAACAACCAAGGATAGGCTACCAGGAGTGTTTCCTTTATAGTATGGTTTTCAGTCTTCATGATCGATCACTGAACCTATGTTTACAAGAGGAAGATAATTTTGTAAATCTTGTGGCAACATTTCTACGTACAGACTGATATATTACCGAAGGACGACTTATAGCTGAATAAACTGGGCTTGCAATGTCTTCGAAGTTTTTCCAGCGAGTCTACACGTGTGATATTGTCAAAGAAAACGTTGGTCATGTGGAGCAGACCCCGTAACCCCTCCGTATGTAGCTATAATAACGCCTCAGTTTCCAGCGTTAAAAACAACTCCACTGAAAGACCCATGATGACATGGATGCTGTCTCTCTGAATACTGGTTATGTAACACGAGATGAAATTTCCTTGCTGAATACGTAGCTCCGAGGCACAAACTATTGAGCAGACTAAAAATATGTAAGCGGTGTTGTCTTGTTCTTTGTTAAATCTCATGTTATTCCTGTGGTGAGAAATTTATAGCTGTAGATAATATCAATTCTATATTAGTGGAAATTAAAGATAAGCTTAGGAACCAAATATCAGTAGGATTTGTTTACACGATCCCTTGCACAGACACCAGATGTAAACCAAAGACTTTATAACCAATTACCAGAAATCAGTATGACTAATGTACGTAAACTGGGAGATCTTAATATACCAGCATCAGAGTTGGGGGAAGCCCCTTTCTGGTAGCTCCGGGCGTGGGATCTACGTAAACTTTCTCACGAGTTTCCTAATACAATTCGTTGAGAAACCTACTCGCGACGGGAACATGTTAGACTTGGTTCTAACTACAAATGAGGATCTTGTCTGTGATGATGTTGAAGTTAGAGAAAAGTTTTGAACAAATGATCACCCACTAGTAATTTCTGACTTGCCTGCAGGGCTAGACTGTACCATGGTCGTGGAAAGATACCATATATTAGACCTTCAGATTTGTATAATGTGGGACGGAAGTAGCTTGAAAAAAAGCTTCATTTGTAGAGGGAAGTTATGTACCAGTGCATAGCAGAGGGTTCATTCCTAAAACTAAGCCGAAGCGTTGGAACAATGAAATTAAACAAAGAAATGTCTGACTTCTAAGAAAGAATCACATACGAATCTCATAGAGAATGATAACTAACATGATATGAGTGGGTACCGTAAATTTCCAAAGAAAAACAAATGAACTAAACACGTCAAGGTAAACTGTCTGTATGAAGCCTATATCGTAAAAAAAATAAGAAAAGCCATAATTTTTACAGTTATGTCTGAAGGAAAAAAAAATCATTGACCAAACAATTATAACAGCGACGTGGTTCACGACAAGGAAACCAAGACAAACATCTTGAATGGTAATTTATATGTCCATCAGTATTTGCCACTGAAGGAACGAATTATGTCCCGAATCCAGATGCAACGATAAAATAGGAAAACATATTACATACTACTGACATACAACATGAAGTTATACTATCACTAATGAATGGAATGAAAGTTAGTGAAACAGCAGACCCAGATAACGTTTTATGAAGAGAACTGAAAGAATCAGAACATGAGATGATTAAGCCCTTGTCTGTTCGTTTAATTAAACCACTTGTTCTGAGGAAAGTTCCTGGGATTGTATGTTTGCCAATATATCACCAATATTCAAAATCTATAGTACGTCCGTTACAGGATATATCGGCTAATTACCTTAACGTCCATAGTTGGTAAACATATGGAAACCATTATAACATACGTGATTGCAAATCACTCAAAGGACCGCCACTTAATAAGCAATTCGCATCATGTTTTCAACGAAATCGTTGCTTGATTTCTGTTATGATGTAATCAACTTATAAAAGTAATGCGGCTGATGTCAAATTTAGATGACGAAGCTCCCTCTCAATATGATTAATATCTTCAACAGCTACGGTATTTTCCTGCTCAGAATTGAAACGACATTGAACTAAGAGCAAGACACCACCAGAAATTTGTCTTTCCTCAAGCTGTTATATGGTATACCCTGGAATTATGAATTCAGCAAGGAAACATCTATTTTCCATATATCAAAAATTCATAGGCAATACTCACATAATTTTCGTATGCATTACTTTCTAACTCGTAAATTTCTTTCTTTATACAGCGTATATTATCATCGGGGGATATATCTATATATGACAGGCTTGTTCCAAGAATTACTTATGGAGGGGTGAGGAGGAAGTCGTCTGCTTCACGAGAGCTGCGTTTTCTGACCACACCTTACATGCAGACTCAGTGTGGGTGGAGCTTGCCAGAGTGCGCAGCACTTACTTCGTTCAGACGTAGGCCGTTCATCATGAATATATCAAACTGCATAGATAAACGTGTCCTCAAGTTTACAAACTCAAGCCCGTCCTGTATACGAAGGTTCACGAATCATTCATCAAGAATGAACGCCTAACTGAAGAAGGTAAACCTAGTCCCGATCATGTGTATTAATCTAAAGTTAAAACATCATTAAATTTGCCTCTAAAATTACGAGTAAGCTGGTAATCCTTCTTCAGGAGCTCATACAACCTTTACTCGAGGACGCCATATGTACTTAGCTAATAACAAATAATGAGCGCAGTATTGTCACCGCACAGCCTCGGCTAGATCTATCCTAGCACCTACAAGTGAAACAATTCACGGCGTGAAGGGCTCCTGACGCAGAGGCCCTCAAGCTGACCTCCTGACGCAGAAGCCCTCTAGCTGACCTTGAATAAAAGATTCGCCGACTATCCTTACCTCATATTCATTCTGGCTGACATCAGTGAAAGCCGGAAAACGATATTTTGCCGTATTAACAAAAATGGTAGACGTTTGAGGGGCTTGGTAACTCTCCAAAATACTCACATACAAATAATTTCAATACCGAGTAGGGCAAAATCTAATATATCGGTAGTAAAAGGAGGGCAAGTTACAGTACAAATTCTGTTGTTACAAGGGTATTCGAGGAAAAAGATGTAACATTCTTTGAGGACGTAAAGCCACGTAAGCAGGGCAAAGAAGTTTAGTAAAAATGGCGAATAAAAGTTTTGCATTCATACGTAGGGCTTTTAAATATGGAATACATCCTCACACAGCACATTTCACTGGTTTGTACCCATCTTGAATACTGTTCAGTTTTGGTCACGCTGCTTGGCAAAAGAAGAATAGAGTGGAGAAAGTACAGCGGCAATCAACCAAGATTATTCCCAGAGAAATAAATCATGTGAAAGCCGCCAAGACAACTTAAACTTACGTACCTTAATAAAGAAGGTCAAGTGGCGATTTGAGGCACCATTAGCTGACTTCTTCCATAAGCAAGCCATATCCACAAGACTTCTTCCACTCAAGCCATGCATACTATGGAATGTACTGTTCCACACAGTCACTGTAGCACCATGATTGGTCACTGAAAAATGCCTCATGGTCTGAGCGCTCAGGATCTGCTCGGGAAACACTTAAATTTGCCACGCACACGGCTGGCCGATTTTTCTCGTCTCCACGCGCTTTTAAAGTGGTGTTCCTTAACTCGGCTGTAACTTGTCTGTTTTCGTTTACCTCCACATGCCCATGCCGTCTGGTGGCACCAGATGGTACACCAAGTACTGAGGTAGAACTACATTCCATCGTAAAAGCGAGTCATCACTAACTAATAACAAGAGAAGCACGTCTGTAGCACCGAAAAGTGTTTCAAGCACTGTCCAAACCATCACTGACGGGCGTGAAGTAAGGCAGCCTAGTTGGGCAATGCGGTAATTGGCCGAGCGTTGCCACTTGATGATCCCGGTGTGTGATTGGCGCTGCTCAGCCTGTGGGGTAGCCTCGGTCGCGTCATGCTTGACAAAATGCCAAGTTGTACGATGAAGAGGTATTTCACACCATATTATTTTAATTAAGTATTTGAATATGTTTTTTCCAGTTATTATGCAGTCTTATGCAATATTTTGTCTGGCTCGGGACATAGCTGGTTTACATTTTACACCCACAAACCACAATCAGATTTTCATAGCAATATGTTACCTAAAGGAGGGCCGGCCGTTATTTAGCGTAGTTGAAACTTCAACATGCATACTTTTATAGATGAATTTGATAAATACATTGCCTTAAATCCACGACTCACGTTACTTGCGCCCTCTTATCTTAGTGTGAATCTTACTAGTATCATTAGAATTCATCTGTTCCGGAGGTATTATTAACTAGACGGCCCACATGCTGTTATGTGGTTCATACTTGTCTTTCCTGCGTGTGGAAAGCAGCATAAAACGATCATCAATTGAATAAAAGAGATGTTCCGAATCGGTGGTTAGTACGAGGAGAAAAATTGATGATAATCGAAGTACGGCACATAAAGTGTATAGATTTAATGTAGTTATTTGCGTAATATAATGACTTTGTGTGAAATTGTATATATTTTTACTAAGCCTTTGCCTCGTTTCGCACCTCGCCACTTTTCAACGAACACCACTAATCTATACACATTTTACTACACTAAATATATGACTTTCGGATCTTTTCCACAATCGCACGAAGCCTCGAAAGGACCAATTGGTTCATCGTTTTGTTGAATTCCTTCGTGTCTCTCACTCTCACGTCCTCCCTAACCTAACCCAACTCTCATTTCCTAGTCTCATTCTACCTCCCTGAACTGACCCACAGCTGACTTCCCGAGCCGAATTCACCTGTAACTAACTTAATCGTGCTTAATAGTTTTTTTTTCTTTTTTTCGTCAAGCACCTCGCCAGACCATGCTGTTCCAACGCTGTCTGTATTTTCAAATGCACTGCGTTCCTTTCAGCTAAACTTCCACCTTTGCTAAAGCTTTCCCATAAATTACATAATCTAACTCTATGGTCCTCCTCAACGCATTTACATATCCCTAACAGTCTACTTAAAACTACATATACCCCATCGTGCCTAGGCTTAGTTCTGCTACCATAATTTCCCCCCCTGGTCATTCATAATCTTTCTGATTCGACTAGGATGTTCCCCCTTGATCTACCTCGGGCTGTAGTAATTCGTTCCCGCCTGAATTACAGCTACACTGTCCTCGGTGATGTGTCAGTATCATTTACCTTAAGTATCAGGTGGTCTGGCTTGTCTCTGGAGGACACACACAGTCACCCTCCTCTCGTTGCCGTTCCTATTGGATTACTTTGTCCAGATGCCTAACAAAAGGGAGATGGATCATATCGCCTTGCAGTACCTCTAGCCACAGTGTACTTCTGCTAGCCAGTGGCACACCATAGCTTTCCGTCTTGCCTTTGTTATCTCTGTACGTAGATATCACAAACAGTGATGATATTTTAGCAAGATTTCAACTACGCAGTTCCAGGGTACCCCCATGTAATAACTGAGGAATAGAGATTGGAGGTCGTATTTTGCTGTTCATTAGAGTTAACTTAATCTCATAATGAAAGTGATTATAGGCTGCTATTATCATCGACTACATTTTCGTGGAAATTAAAGACAGACTTCACAAGGGATTTAAAGGGGGCGATGTTTTCGTGTTCCTGGAGCTACGTCGCTAACGCGGAAAACAACAAAAAAAAAGTATATATATATATATATATACATATATATATATATATATATATATATATATATATATATATATATATATATATATATATAGTTGGTAGGTTTACGGTACACTGAGTTTAAGGTAGGCCGATAACTTTACACCATAGTCAGACCTTAGCATTATCGTATCTTAAAAACGCCATCTTAACATCTTCCTCCACTTCCACTGTAAACTATACATCTCGGTCTTGCTGTTTAACATTCGTATCTTTTTGTTTTGTTTATGTGAGTTTCCTCGGGAACTATTACCATCCCCGTCGTCCTCCTCTCTGCGCCTCGTGGCGCCCCTGCTTGTGATTCTGTTGCAGCTGTCTTTCTCTGCAGTAGATCTTGGGTCTGTGTGGTCTGTGTAACTCCCCATGTACCAGCCATGCCAAGACAGCACCAGGGGAGGAACCCATCGCCTGGCCGCGCCCCCCGTGCTGTCGTCAATTCCTCTACCTCACTGAGTGTGAATACCTCAGATCTAACACGCAGCAGCATCAGTATCACGCACTCTCTCTCTCTCTCTCTCCCTCATACCTGTAGCTCCCCATCCCGTATGTTTTCCACCGTCCCTCTGACTGCTTGTATACAAGCCCCATCCATCGGCGCGTTGGTAAATAAAACTTGAACGTCGGAGCTTGCCAAATTTTCATTGTCACAGTCCAACGCTTTTCAGCCGTTCTCTTTACTCTATCGAATTTCTTTAATGTACGCAACACTGGTGGATCCTGAAGCGTTAGACAGCGGCTTGGTCGACCTCTTGGCCAGTCTCTATGGTGTGTTAACCTTCCAGTGAGACCTATGATACCGGATACAGGGAACGCATCGCTTAGTCTAACCTGACAACAATGAAAGAAGCTTAAAATCATACAGCCAAGCCCTTGAACTGCGCTTTGCAATACGTCGCTTATTGGAAGGGAAAGTACCACAAAGTTTGTCAGTGTAACACCCATATTCAAAACATGCATTAAGTCCTGCTTGGAAATTATCACCCAGTTGTCTAGAAGTTCGTAGTTGGAGAACCTGCGGAAACTGTCGTTTGATAAACGATTGTTGAGCAATTAGAGGACCAGCATTTGTTGACCGATTCTCAGCATGACTTTTGACAGAGAAACCCTATGAAAGCTGTGTAGATGACATGACTTTATTTAACTCATAACAGAGGGAGTTGAGAGGTGATTTAATGTAGCTATTTAATATTATCTAGGACTTTGAAGATATTCATTTATGAAGTTTTTTAATAATAGTCTGACGTCATGCATAGTAATGGATACAAACTCGTGGGCAAAAGTTTTTATTTTGAATGAAGCAAAGTACTTTTGCTTCACAGGGTTATCAAACCATGGAACGATTTCCCCCATAAGAATAGTTAAGATTAATACCATAGCTACGTATGAAGACTTACTTGAGATATACTTCTGTGCAAGTCGACGAATCACATTAATCATGCCATCTTCGTCATACATTCCTCAGGGATATTTCACACTCATTCACACTGAGTACCAGCTTTCTGATCTGTTCGTCTATCACCAACAGTTTCGAGAGGACTTGAGTGATCTGTTGGTGTCTGCCTTCCATTGTACCTACCTTTGGGGTCTTCCCACTCCTTCCTACCTGGAATTGGTCGCTGCTTTCAAACGTCGTCTCTCCCTTACACAACCGAGTTTGAAAATCTCGTACCTGGGTCTTAACAACTTCTCTCGCCTTCCCAGAATGTTTAGTATGTACCATGGATCTCGCTTCGCCTCAGCTTTTTGTTGACACTCTCTATAGCTTTCCTGGTATGATCAGATTCTTTCAAGAGCCCCCTGTATAAATCACAGGGGAAGCATAAGGCAGATTTATCTCCATTCCTCGAGTAGAGACTCTTTTGTGAACTCACGAGAGCACTCAGAGCAGACGAGGCTTCGCTGCGTAAGGCATCTAAGTAATGCTCGTTGTCCTCACCAGGCGGCAGCACACACCAGAAACGTCCGTCCGTTATTAAGGGAAAGGTGTGTGGTGGGGAAAGCGCGACGCCTGGCTGGTCAGGGGTAGTGGGTGGAGATGTGTCCCCGGCTACCCTACTTGTGTGAGGCGGAGATGTGGCGCCAGCTGGCTAGCAGTGAGGGGGAGACGGTGTGACCTCAGCTAGCCATTGGTGACGAGATGTGTGGCACCGGCAGGCGTGGACAGGACTGAGGGGAAGGTGCGGCCAGGAATGAGGGAATGAGAGGACTAAAGCGATGGTGACATGGCTAAGTGTGAGGGGTAGTGTGGCAAAGGTCGAGGGTGAGTGTGGCCATGAGGGAAGAGGAAGGGGAGGGATAGCGTGACTTTCTGAGAAGCGAGGAGAGTGATGGTGAGAGGGGGCCACGGCCGGCGTTATCACACTGATGGGTGAGAGGGACGCCAAGGTTGACCTGAGTGAGGGGAGCAGGCACAGGGAGGAGACGGGTGAGATGGAGTGTAACGAGAGGCGAGAGCGATGAGGCTGCCAGCAAGAGGAAGTGAGGCAGGCAGGAGGAGCTGTGAGGTAGGGGAAAGGAGTAATAAAACAGACAGGACAGACAGTGAGGCAAACAGGTGGAGCAGTGAGCAGGGGGATGAGGCAGCGGGAACGAGAAGTGAGTGTGAGAGGGTCGCTATCTGGAGGGAGTTGAGACATACAGGAGGAGAGGTGAGGTAGGCACGGGAGAAGTAGTGAGGTAGGCAGGACGAGCAGTGAGGTAGGATGATGAAGGATAGTGAGGCAAGGTGACGAGCAGCCACGACGGAGGAAGCTAAGCTTCTCTCGATGGCAAATATCACAGGGAAGATTTGGTCTCCTGGGAAACAGTCGTTATGTGACGCTAGTCTGTGACGAGCCTGACTGACATCGTCCCTCCCAGGCAGCTTTTATTTGTATGGATCAGCCAGACCCAGCCCGGAGTCGTACCAGCACAGGTTCGAATCATCAGCGTGGCTGTCGGCCTACACTCAACCCAGGTGTTCATCCTCCCCTGGGGGCTGGTCGATCGTTGAGTACCTGCCTTAGACTGGTGTGTGTGTGTGTGTGTGTGTGTGTGGGGCACCGAGCAGCCTCTGGTTACCAGGTCAACCCAGCACCATCAGTGATGACCTTGGCCTTACTCGTGTGATAACAAGGTGTGGCATTTTCTAAACATCAGTTGCCATTTAAACGAAACGTGTGATGTAAAATGCTAAATCTTGTTAAAAATTGCTATATGAAGACATGCCTGCGATGATTATTGTACTATTGTATTGATGTACAAATGCAGCTTAATGCAAGATATTGTACAATCAAATCTGCACAAGCCATGGTAGTAATTTTGGTCTAACATTTGAGGTTCTGTGTATTTCCTTCATATGTCTAACACACAGTGAAGCTAACCAAGATTACTGCTGGGAGGAGAGACATGGTGGAATGATACACAGCCACCACTTACCTGGTTCATGCCTTTATACAACAGAATTACCGTCTTCTTCCATGATGTCTTATATTCATAACAGCAGTTCTAGCAAGCAAAGCCTCTGTGTTGGAGAGAGTAGACAAAATATGAAGGAGTATAGGTCTAGTTGTGTATACGTTCTGAGAGTGTTAATCACACCCAGCGTACGTAACTACACAGTGACCAGTGTTAATCCCTCTCTCCTGTAACGCCGGCTGTCCATCCCTATCCGACACTTACCACTATCTGCCACCCTCATTGATCTTCGCCTACCACCACCATCACCACTCTGCCACACTCCCTACACAGCACTCGCTAGTTTTCCATCACTTCCTACCTCATCAAAACTACCCACCTCACCACCGCCTCGATATACTACTATCTTTTCTACATACCTTTGTCTGCAACATCCCATCTTCATCAACATCTACGTACCTCGTCTTCTCTCACCCGCCGCTCGTACCCATCCCCATCTACTTACCTCTCCCGCTTTACATCTCTACCCTCCAACATCTGTGTACTCACCAGTCAGTATCCGTTCCTTCCGCGACATCCAATATTCCTTCCTACCACTACCTATCCCCTACGCTCCTTCACCGCCACCCTCCCCCCATACTCATCGCTCTATCCTCACCCACAATGAGCCACCAAGTCGAACTACAACCATTCCATTCACCAACAGCCACTTCATCCAACCACAGCCGCTTCACCAACCACTCCTCACCTCTAATCACCCACTCTACCCTCTGTCCCTGCCGGCATTTCTTCACCCACAGCTTCCCAGGAGAGATATGTAAATTCTAATCTGCATACACTTTGTGTTCGTGAAAGTGAGGCCAAACCGCCTGCGCCAGAGTGGTGAGGGAGGAGGAAGCTGCTGCACTAAGCTCCCCGGACCCACTCGTCTTCTAATTCTCTCTGGTTAGAGTGGGAGTGGGTGAGGTAGGTAGGTTAAGAGCATCACTCAGCGGGTGTCATGCGTCGCCCTCATCCCTTCACTGGCTTAGTTGTAGATGGTGGGGAGAGAGGTGCTGCTTTGGGTGTGTGAAATGTGCGACTCCTTTTCCTCCTTCGTACTGGTCATAAGGTGTAGGAAGAAGGTGCTTCTGTTATTCCTTGTTGACTGATGTCCCTCCTTTTGCACCTCTTCGGGGATGTGAGCAAAGTGAAGGGAGGATTACGCGCGAGGGAAATCAGGTGTTTACTTCCTCTATCCCTTATAACAGGTCCGAGTTATCGTAGTGTGGAAGAACGTTTGTTACTGAAATAGTTACGTTTCTCGTTCCCTTTCATCTGTCCATACCAATCTTGGGAGAGGTTCCACCTGTCTGTCCTCACTGGTCTGGAGTGAACCGGAGAGAAAATTTCCCAGTGAGACAACTATATTGCCCTCTCCTCCCTGCCATTTCTCCTCCAGCTCACTGTTTTTTTTCTTACTGATGCAAGGACAAGTAGAGGGAGGCAACCACTTGGTCAAGTCGTATTGAGAAAAATGTAACCACTTCGGGAGCTGTGTCAAAGGAGATGACGATCGTGGGAGGTGCATTTGAAAGGGATAACCATTCTGGGAAGCTGTGTCGAGGAAGGCAGCCATTAATGGAAGCTGCATCGAAGAAGGTAATCATTTTCTGATAGGCTTTAAAATAACGTCATTTAGGGAGCTATGTAGGAGCTGTTTAGATGAAGTTACCACTTTTGGCATCTGAATAACCTGCATAACCTCCGTTAAGGACTACAGAGCAGTGGCAAAGCTGTGGTGAGTTGTGTATCCCAGTCAGTCTTGCATCACCAGAGACAGGAGGGCAACGCCCTGGGACACAGGCGTCTCACTCCTGAAGGATCCACCTCACTCCACTACCCACCAACGCGACAAATTATCTCATCCTCTTGTTATGAGGTTATACAAGAGGGGTTGAGGGAGGTAGAAGAAATACAGTTTAAGATTCGCCAGGCCTAAGCTTAGCACAGTCCCTTGTCTTTAGACGGCCCGTTCCAACTGGGCAGAAGAGGTAAAGTGGAGATTTATCAAAGCGTCTGGCTATTTTGTTGATGTATATTTCTGATATCTTATTCATATACCCTCAGTACATTAGGTACTTTTACGTTGGGTCAATTACTTATCTGTACAGTACTAGGACGGAGGTCTACACTCGTGGGGCCTCTTGGGGCCTCGTGGGGCCTCATGGGGCCTCGTGGGGCCTCGTGGGGCCTCATGGGGCCTCGTGGGGCCTCATCTCTTGAGCCCCTGAACTACGATCATCTTTTTAAGCTTTTTCATCCTGTCTGTGTTCACAGTTTCGTCTCCCCATTCATCCATTACTGTAATACAATAAAAGTACTTGTTTCTATCTTTCTGTACAGATCACTTGCTCAGTTTCCTGCTACAGCGTCTGGCTACTTTATCTCTGTAGTTCTCCAAGAGCTGTTCGCAGGAGACATTATCAAATGATTTAGAAAATTGGACGTTGTGGTGTCTCTTCTACAGTGCACAAGTTCATGTCCTTTAATCTCTCACTGTAACTCCGCTATCTTAGGTCTGATGCTAGTGTTGTTACACTCCTCTGAACTTTGTGTGTTCTTTGTGCTCCTTTAAGTGAGGTGACCAAATCTGCGTCGCATCTCCTTGAATAGCCTTGGAATAGTTTCCTCGGCCATGTACTGAAAAAAGTAATTGAATACTTTCCTCGTCCATGTACTTAAAAGTGATTCTGATATTTGCCAGTTGACAGTTTATCTACTTTGCAGTTCGTCCCGGGAATGGAGATCTATCGACAGGTTAAGACCCTCTCACACGTAGTTATTTAGATGGACAAACCCTCTCATTGTACAGTCCCTTCCGCATTACTTAACATTTGCTTTGGTTTTAGAATTCATCCATCACGTATCAGACCACGTCTGGTGTTTGTTTATGTCTGGCTTGTGAATAATGTGCAGTCCCCATCTTTCTATGTTTTCCTCATGAGTCCAGTTCGTAGGTGGAAAGATGAGATTACAGTTCACTACCATGCTTGTGGAGTGTGATTTCTCTTTTTTTCCAAAATGGCCCAGTTAGACCCAAGGATTAAGAATCAGGTGATCCAAGAGTTTGTACCCCGTCTATGGGTCAGGGAGCCGACAGACTGAGGAACACATTTATTCGTGTCTAGTCGGGTAATTGATATAATATATATATATATATATATATATATATATATATATATATATATATATATATATATATATATATATATATATATATATATATATATATATATATTCCTATGAGTCCACGGGGAAAATGAAACATGATAAGTTCCCAAGTGCACTTTCGTGCATTAATCACATCATCAGGGGAGACACAAGAGAGAAATATAACAGTCATTTGATATACATCGAAAAGGCGAAGCTCGGACGCCATTTGGTAAACATGCCATTGTCATATATATATATATATATATATATATATATATATATATATATATATATATATATATATATATATATATATATATATATACAGTAGGGGTGAGGGTCAAGTCAATTGGGAGGTGAGTTTGAATGGAGAAAAACTGGAGGAAGTGAAGTGTTTTAGATATCTGGGAGTGGATCTGTCAGCGGATGGAACCATGGAAGCGGAAGTGGATCATAGGGTGGGGGAGGGGGCGAAAATTTTGGGAGCCTTGAAAAATGTGTGGAAGTCGAGAACATTATCTCGGAAAGCAAAAATGGGTATGTTTGAAGGAATAGTGGTTCCAACAATGTTGTATGGTTGCGAGGCGTGGGCTATGGATAGAGATGTGCGCAGGAGGATGGATGTGCTGGAAATGAGATGTTTGAGGACAATGTGTGGTGTGAGGTGGTTTGAGCGAGTGAGTAACGTAAGGGTAAGAGAGATGTGTGGAAATAAAAAGAGCGTGGTTGAGAGAGCAGAAGAGGGTGTTTTGAAATGGTTTGGGCACATGGAGAGAATGAGTGAGGAAAGATTGACCAAGAGGATATATGTGTCGGAGGTGGAGGGAACGAGGAGAAGAGGGAGACCAAATTGGAGGTGGAAAGATGGAGTGAAGAAGATTTTGTGTGATCGGGGCCTGAACATGCAGGAGGGTGAAAGGAGGGCAAGAAATAGAGTGAATTGGAGTCATGTGGTATACAGGGGTTGACGTGCTGTCAGTGGATTGAAGCAAGGCATGTGAAGCGTCTGGGGTAAACCATGGAAAGCTGTGTAGGTATGTATATTTGCGTGTGTGGACGTGTGTATGTACATGTGTATGGGGGGGGGGTTGGGCCATTTCTTTCGTCTGTTTCCTTGCGCTACCTCGCAAACGCGGGAGACAGCGACAAAGTATAAAAAAAAAAAAAAAAAAAAAAAAAAAAAAAATATATATATATATATATATATATATATATATATATATTATACTGGAGCTGTCAGTGTCTCCTGTTGACATTTTCAATAACGCAAGTTATCACGCCGCACAACAGCGCCTTCCACCACAAGACTGGAAACTTCCAGCAGTATCAGTGCGGCTTCCAGAATGGCTGGAATTAACTTTCCACGAACCATGTATCCTTCACCAGGCTCACCTATGTATGTATATATATATATCTATATCTATATCTATCTATCTATCTATCTATCTATCTATCTATCTATCTATCTATATATATATATATATATATATATATATATATATATATATATATATATATATATATATATATATATATATATATATATACGTGTTCATATCTATAGATATGAACATGAGACTCATAAACACACACACACGCACACACACACACACACACACACACACACACTCACACACAGAGATGGGGCCCAACGAGTGTACAAGTCCCTCCTCGTATAGTAGAAACAGGTCATTATATACAGAGCAGGAACGATACCACTAGCAGCAGTAGCTGTGTAGCTCTCCTGCTGTGTGAGACGATGCTTGCAGAAAGCACACAGGGATATAATGTACCTCCAGCATAGACTGCATAGAGTAACTAACATAAAAGAGGGCCATTTAGTAATGGGTCGAGTCCAGGAGAGAAATGGCCCTGTGCTCAAACTCGCAGGCGAGTTAACGGGCCCTCATTTGAGTACAAGAAAAACTACATGGGAACAAATTTCGTCTGAGGTGTCGGACAGGGGAAGAGAGAGAGAGAGAGAGAGAGAGAGAGAGAGAGAGAGAGAGAGAGAGAGAGAGAGAGAGAGACCCAGACTCACCTGCGTGGCACATCATGATCATTTTGATCATGTGGACTCGGTCTTGTTACACCCCCGAGGAACTGCAGGTTGACCCACCGGTGGCGTGAGTCCTTGGAAGCCGTGCTACAAGCACTGTGCCACCCCTCCTCCAAGGTGGTGGTCACAACCTACGTGTTGTGAGTGTGTACATTGCAGCTGCTGGTTAGACAGACAATGCCCAGCCAGGGTGAGGGAATAGAGACTGTGGCTACAGCAGTAGCGAATGTTCCACGTCCGGAGATACGAAGAGTCACATGCACGTTGATCACCTTAAGTGATGAGAAGACTTGATGTAGCTAATGACAGCTTTTGTTCAGGCATTCGTGGACAAGGCATGGTAAAGGCGACCATGTTGCTGTAGTCTGCATAACACACCTATGAAGGAGGCCTCCTCTGAGGGAGGATACAGTCTATTTGGCTCAGTGCTCTGGTATACGTCAGGAAGGTGAGCAAGATCACCCATCCCATCACCTGAAGCCTGTCAGCTGGTTGGACTCAATAGCGCTCACCAGCGTACAAATCAGTTCTTACACATCACAGAAACAGTGAATGTCCTCCCACATAAAGACTGATTACCACACATAAACCAGTATACTACATAGTACATGCCGGAATCATTGAATGTGGGCTGATGAATACAAATCAACCCCTAAGCCTTTATCATTGAACATCTTAATTGACCTCTAAACGAGGGATGGACGAAGTGAAACTTAACATCCCATTCATTCCAAAGACTTTGTCAAAGCTTGAGACACCCCCCTTCATGGAGGCGTCTATTGCCTACGATCACACTTTGGTCATCATACCTCACAGAGCAGGGAGAGCCAGTACACGTTCATCTCATCTCTTTCCTCCTCTCACAGCACTTGACCCAGAACATCTGGCGGACGCACCCAGAAACTTAGTATTACTTTCTACCAACATGACAACAGTGGCTTATCCAACTATAAACGACAACCAACGGTGTAAGAGAGGAATAGAAATGTCTCTAGGTTCCTCCTGCTCACCTTTTAGGGTTCCATTTCGAAATCCTGTAAGGACCCCTTGTGGATCCGCCATTATCAGATATCGTTTCTCAGACATGTAAGTTTAGATAGAGCCAAGAGAATGATGATCCCCCGCTCATGTTCACTTTACTGTCACCAATTTTGCTTATTAGTCCCGTGGAGGACGGTTGCTGCAGCGACCTGTAATAGAATCCTTAACTCCTGATAGAGTCTTATGTTAGCAGTGACGACACGGGCAAATGAATGCCCTGATCAAGGCCATCCCATTAACACTCTCTCTCTCTTCTCTCTCTCTCTCTCTCTCTCTCTCTCTCTCTCTCTCTCTCTCTCTCTCTCTCTCTCTCTCTCTCTCTCTCTCTCTCTCATATATATATATATATATATATATATATATATATATATATATATATATATATATATATATATATATATATATAAAGGAGAAAGAATACTCCCCTCGTATTCCGTGCATGTCGTAGAAAGCGACTAAAAGGGGAGGGAGCTGAGGGGCTGTTGTGAGATATGATGTTCCAATGTGTCCTTTCGTTTTCTGTTGACCTTCATATGCACTCCTCGGATCAATTGATATTCTAAAGACAATTTTATCTCGCCTTCTGTCGCATCTTTCTGCATTTCATGTTTTATTACCCCCCAGTATTCTCATGTTTATAGCCGCATGTGTTTACACAGGTTGTGTTATGTACGGTCATTATCACCGAAGCGTGATATCACAGAGTGAGGACGCTGCTGGGTAGCTGGGTCGAGCCTGGTGGCTGGGAATTTCGTGTGCTACTACCTGTGCAGCTCAAGAGTAGCGGATGTCGTTGTATCTCAAAGGATGATGTTAGGGCGGGAGGATGTTGACGTTCTGATAAAAGTAGATGTTGGTCTGGCGTCAGAACTGCACTGCCTCATCTGGTTAGTGTAGTTGTCAACGAAAAGGCGACCAGCCCGAGACAGTCAGTGTCCAGAGCCTGACGGTAGACAGTAGAGGGTGAACGACAGGGAGCTGGGTCTGGCTGTGATCTCCACTTCTAGATAGACTGGAGGCGTCCGATAACTTTACATCTCTCATGAACAAGGACTGATGACAGTGATAACTGTGGATCATAACACCAGCACCCGACAAAGCAGCGCCCAATATATGGAGCCTGACAGGCCAGATCCCAGCATACCGGGAACCAGAGAACGAGGGACCCCCCTTCATACCAGGACCTTGTACACGAGGGCCCTGCCATACGAGAGCCTGGCATCCCAGGAGCCAGCACAAGAGGGGCCCCTTCACCCCAGAACTCAGCACAGGAGGACCCAATACCCAGTACACGAAGGCCAGATAAACCAGGACCCAGCTCATCAGGACCGATCATACGAGGGTCCGGTACAGTGTGAACCAGTACACGAGGGCTACATCCCAGGACACAGCATACTTCGGCCTCGCACCCTGGGACACCGTTACAAGAGAGTCCGGTACGCCAGGACCCAACACACGAGAACCTTACACCCCAGGACCCAGTACGCAACACCCTGGCCTTACACCAGGACCCAACACGCAACACCCTGGCCTCACACCAGAACCCAGCGCACATGGCCTAGCCTAACACACTCCAGATGAGGAGTGTCCCTGACGTTGCTCTTACCAATATTGGGGTAGGTGGTCTGGGCGTCTGGCCCGGGTGTCCATCTTCTGCAATGTAACTCCGTCACCAGCTGGGCACGGCAGACGCCCCTCCCACCCATCCCTTCCCCATCACAGTGAGTCACACTGAAAGCCTCACCTTAAAGAGGGCGGCAGCTCCTGGTGTTGTGTGGTGACACATGAGTGTGTGGCTGGTGAGAGGGCGTCCGTGGCCTAGCCACCAAGCTGACGATTATTTCAAGCGTAAGCGTTAGTGTAAGATGATCTTAGATACACTCACCAATTGCCTTTCCTCACTAGTTGAGTGGCATGTTGCTGTCAGTGTGTTTATCCCTGTCTTTCTCCTAGTGTCTCTATTTCTCAACCCGCTAAGATATCTTTATGGAATTCAACACACGTGGTGACTGAAACCGGTTTATCTTACACTGGAAACATGCGTCGTTATGAACATTTATCAAGAACTATCCTCTTGAATTCTGAGTTCTGTGTTTGCCATCTTCTCTACTTCGACGTTTTCTTGAAATCATCTTGTTATGAAGACGACCAGACACACACCTGACAGATGAAGACGTTTCTCGTTATTTTTCCATCTACTCCGTATCATCCCCAAAACAGTCCCTTGAACTATGATATGAGGAAGATTTTCCAGTGACACGCTTTCGACTTGATTACAGAGGATCAGTGTCTTTCAAATTTCTTTCATGGTGACTTTGGCTCGTCTCCTCGCGCTATATCTTCTTCTAAGGTCTATATATATTCATAGCTTTCCATAGATATCCGTTTGCGATACGTCTACAAACCCATTGCTTTTTCATTCAGAGATTAATAGAGGATGATATGATTCCCATGGATTCTATAACCCAAAGCCTAGTCGTTCCTGGCTACTGAACCCCATTTCCCAATTAAACTTTCCTTGATAGCAACTACAAATGTTTTCTAACCGCTTTGTATAACTTATCTCTCCCAGTTACTGGAAATTTCATGTTAAAGTAAAATGTTTAGAACAGTATTATCCCACTGTTACTATATGTGATATTGGCAGGTTCAATATCATCCAAAGATACGATTTTTCTTGTCCCTAAACCTTCTCTTGATAGACATATTACTTAAATCAGTTCGGTTTACGGGTGTTATCCATAACCACTAAAAAGCAAGAGGCACGAATTGGTTTTAGTTCCTCTTCACTCACTTTCGCCGACGTCTCCTTCAGGGGAAATGAAGAAATAAAAGACGTCTTCGAAAGTAGTTCAGGAGGAGGAGAATGGAAAAGAAAAAAAAAAAGGAATCCATGGCACTTTGCTTTCAACTCCCGTCGCTGCCTTTTACGTAAACACCAGTTCGGGTTCAATTGTTTTGATTGATTGATTTGATTTGTGCCGGGCAAATTCATTGTGGACCCGATGCTCATCCTGTGAGCTGTAGCGCAAAAGGATTCCAGGGGTCACAAAGGTTCAAGACATACCTCACCCCGACTCCCTCAACCTTGAACCCTCCTTGAGCACAAAAGGATATGGCCTGTGACTCAGACAGACAGATCGACCCTTGAGTATGAATAGCCTTGCCCCTGGACGCTGAAGGTCGAAAAACACTCCTTTGGAGAAGTGGTGTCACTATCATCTCCTCACTATCAATGGACGAGGGATATGCCATCATCTCGTCACTATCAATGGACAAAGATCTACCATCTCATCACTATCAGTGGACGACAGGTCTACCATCATCTCGTCACCATCAGTGGACGACAGGTCTACCATCATCTCGTCACCATCAGTGGACGACAGGTCTACCCTCTTGTCGTCACTATCAGTGGACGAAAGATCTGCCATCTTGTCACTATCAGTGGACGAAAGATCTGCCATCTCGTCACTATCAGTGGACGAGATCTACCATCTTGTCGCAGATCTCACACCTTAGGAAGGACGTCCTCTTGTTACTGACTGACGCGCGTCACTTGTGACTGACAGACTGATTGACGTGCGCCACTTATGACTGACTGACTGACTGACGTGCGCCACTTATGACTGACTGACTGACTGACGTGCGCCACTTTTGACTGACTGACCGACGTGCGCCACTTGTGACTGACTGACTGACTGACTGACGTGCGCCACTTGTTACTGACTGACTGACTGACTTGCGCCACCTGTTATTGACTGACAGATGCGCGATGGAAGAGATCCGACGCCGCTTGACGCGTGACTTCACATCATAACCGATCCATAATCGCGCCAAAATCGTCAGTTGCACAATGACTGATTTCTGTCCACTCTGAAATCTAGCATTTTACATAGATAAGATGCCACAATCCAGTCTACTTACTGTCCGTGGGGTTATATAGAGTGTTATCTATCTATGTCAAGTATGTAAAATAGAAATGTCACAATGCAATCTGATTTTCGTGGGGTTATATAGAGTCTTATCTACCTATATAAACTTCGTAACATAGAAATTTCACGATGCCATCTCATTTTCGTGGGATTCTCATTATACAGTGTAACCCATCTGTGTAAACTTCGTAACGTAAAAAAACTGAGAAAATCTTTGATTTCCGGGTTCGTCAGACACCGTCTGCAGTGGCCCGAGGTGAGGTGAAGACGAGGGGTTGTTGGAGTTGCCCGAGGTGAGGTGAAGACGAAGGGTTGTTGGAGTTGCCCGAGGTGAGGTGAAGACGAAGGGTTGTTGGGGTGGCCCGAGGTGAGGTGAAGACGAAGGGTTGTTGGGGTGGCCCGAGGTGAGGTGAAGACGAAGGGTTGTTGGGGTGGCCCGAGGTGAGGTAAAGACGAGGGGTTGTTGGAGTTGCCCGAGGTGAGGTGAAGACGAAGGGTTGTTGGGGTGGCCCGAGGTGAGGTAAAGACGAAGGGTTGTTGGGGTGGCCCGAGGTGAGGTGAAGACGAGGGGTTGTTGGGGTGGCCCGAGGTGAGGTAAAGACGAGGGGTTGTTGGAGTTGCCCGAGGTGAGGTGAAGACGAGGGGTTGTTGGGGTGGCCCGAGGTGAGGTAAAGACGAGGGGTTGTTGGAGTTGCCCGAGGTGAGGTGAAGACGAGGGGTTGTTGGGGTGGCCCGAGGTGAGGTGAAGACGAAGGGTTGTTGGGGTGGCCCGAGGTGAGATGAAGACGAGGGGTTGTTGGGGTGGCCCGAGGTGAGGTGAAGACGAGGGGTTGTTGGGGTGGCCCGAGGTGAGGTGAAGACGAGGGGTTGTTGGGGTGGCTGGCTTGAGCCTTTTGTCACCTGTGTGTTGCTGCTCGGAATCGTCAGAAAACGAGGAGAGACAATTTAAGTTTACCTAATTTTCCTTTTGTTCGGAGCCAACTTGTGCAGACAATGGACTTCATTTGTCCCCCACGGGGGAAGAAAATGGCCCAGCGGGACCGACCGTCCAGCTTTAGTGTTTGGTGTTGCCTTCGTCTGACAGATGATTGAGATCCAATAAATGATATAAGACGTGTGTGTGTGTGTGTGTGTGTGTGTGTGTGTGTGTGTGTGTGTGTGTGTGACGGTTATCCTGCCATTACGATAAAGGAGATTTATTTCATTTATCATGATTCCAGTTTAGTTCATTTGTTGGCATCTCCTGGTAATGTGTGTGTGTGTGTGTGTGTGTGTGTGTGTGTGTCTGATGATGATGTGGTTAACAGATCAAGGTGGTGATGGCTTTCTAACTATATACATCCCACCGTAACGCAAGCACTAATTGTATGATATATCATACTCACTGTATATCATAAGTCTATTTTGCAACAATGATCTAGTAATCTTTTATTTTACATTTCATCCAAATTGCCAGTATTGGTGCTAATCCAGTGGTGGGTTTAGACGGGTAGCGTCTTATGTCTACAACGAAAAAAAATAGAATAAGGATAAAAAAAAAGAAAATAGCCATAAAAATAAAAATCTGATTCGAAGCTTTGCCCTTGGTGACGTAACCCCTCTGCCATGTTCTCTGATGTTAGACACCCCACATCTCTCTCTCTCTCTCTCTCTCTCTCTCTCTCTCTCTCTCTCTCTCTCTCTCTCTCTCTCTCTCTCTCTCTCTCTCTCTCTCTCTTTCTCTCTCCCCTCGTCGTCGTATTCCGGTTCGAACCGGCAGTGAAGCAGCGTCGGTGCGTCACTTTCACGACCACGATGACGGCGAGGGCGAAGGATGCGCGTACGACAGCTCTTATTAACTCAGGAGGTTACCAGCTGTCGTCACAGTACCGTGAGGAGGAGGAGGAGGAGGTCATCCTCCTCCTCCTCCTCCTCCTCCAGTCGTTGTTTACCTCGTCAATATTCAGTGCTGTGACGTCAGAGACATGACGTACTATCTTTTTTTTTTTTGACCCCCAGTCGGTGTTTACCCTAAAAATAAAAACTGGGGGCGCAGGTGTAAATAACCAGATAAAGAATTATAAATATCTACGCTGACTTTAAACCGTTTCTGAACTTATTTCTAGTATCGAACGGTGACATCATACCCACAAAATATTCGCCGAAGACTTTAAAACAGCAAAGTATACACTAAATGTCTATGATTATGATATATAAGACATTACATAGATCATATAGATATCACATCTTCTTTTTCCTATGTTTCCTTTTGAAGCTCATGGCTCCTACTTAATTCAAGATCAAAGACATGACACACTCCGGGTGTGGACCACATTTTGGAGCAGATGAACTTCGACTCAGAGGCATCATCTCTCGGATTTGTATAAATAGTGAGGGAGGTGTGTGGGAGATATACCATTTGAACACTTCCACTATACGTTGGTCACACACACACTCTATGACACCACTGTGACTAAGTCATTTTGCCCTCTGTTACTCAGTCATTTTGCCTTCTGTTACTAAGTCATTTTGCCATCTGTTACTAAGTCATTTTGCCTTCTGTGAGTAAGTCATTTTGCCTTCTGTTACTCAGTCATTTTGCCTTCTGTTACTAAGTCATTTTGACTTCTGTTACTAAGTCATTTTGCCTTCTTTTACTAAGTCATTTTGCCTTCTGTTACTAAGTCATTTTGCCCTCTGTTACTAAGTCATTTTACCTTCTCTCACTAAGTCATTTTGCCTTCTTTTACTAAGTCATTTTGCCTTCTGTTACTAAGTCATTTTGCCTTCTGTCACTAAGTCATTTTGCCTTCTCTTACTAAGTCATTTTGCCTTCTCTTACTAAGTCATTTTGCCTTTTGTTACTATGTCATTTTGCCTTAGACAAAGAATCCAGAGGTGTGTGTGTTCACAGTGTAACACTATCATACAATATATCGTACATTACATTTTCTCTTTTCCCTGTACAGCGAAGGTCAGAAACGAAGCAACGAGACGCCTGGACACACAGAACAGTCAGCTTTATATCTTACAGCAACAAGCGCTTTGTATTCAGTGTACGTTTTCCCCAAGAGCGGAGCCCAAGCCGTGAATGTCAAATTGTTTTGTCAACGGCAGGGTTATCAATATCGGTTTTGCATTATCCTCTTTTCCCGATAAACGAAGCCCTTGTACTTGCGCAGGAGGGGAAGGGGGGGGGAGGAGATTTTTGGCTTAGGTAATTGAAAAAAACAACGTTTCCAACCAGTTTTTTTTTTCTTCTTTTAGCATTTTATCAACATGCTCATATAACGAATTTTTATGGGTTATTAGGGTGCAAATTCTTTTTTTTATCTCCTTTCTGCTCTCTCTCTCTCTCTCTCTCTCTCTCTCTCTCTCTCTATATATATATATATATATATATATATATATATATATATATGTGTACATATATATATATATATATATATATATATATATATATATATATATATATATATATATATATATATATATATATATATATATATATATGTGTGTGTGTGTGTGTGTATAGACCTACGTCCTGCTTCAAGAGTCTCATCTATTTTTACGAGGTTCCTGCAGCACTCAGGAGGCTGGGCCACTTCCACTGGTCAGGACCATAGGTCGTAAAGTGTTGTATTGTGTGTGTGTCTGTGTGCAGAAAGTACAGGACAGTTGAACAGAAAGCGTCCAGTGTCTTCTTTATGGTAGTTTCATCGAAGGCATGAAGGGTCTCGGGATATGTTAAAACGGTGCTTGTCGTGTTGTATCGTTGGGTGATGGCCAGAGTATATACAAGAAAGTGTGACTCGTGTTTGTCTGGAGAGTGTGGTTTCTAAAGCGTGTGTATCTGTTGGGATGGAGTTCAAGACTGAATTGGAAGGTCTGATGTTTAGCGTTTGTTGGGTTATTTCAGTGTTTAAATGTTTTGTCGTTGTTATATTTGTTGTGGGTGGGGTGGAACGGTGAGTAGAGGTTACTGAAGTGTGAGGCAGGGGTAAGTTTTTTATTTCTATTAGGTGTTCGTGGTTAGTTATAGAATGGTATGGGTGGGAGGGTTCTACGGGTGGGAGGGTTCGACATATTAGTGTTGCATAGAAGTGAGTGTCGAGCATGTTAAGGTGGGACTATGTTGGAAAGATCTTTCTTTCATCCTGAAGGTGATGAGTGTTTGTGTTTACCAGGCATCTAATCATTGTTCTGAGTGGCCCATTTTGTGTTGTTTATAGACATATTTGCTTTTGAGAGAGTGGAAGACCAGGCAGGTGAGGCAAAGTTTAAAGTGGAGCGGATGAATTATGGGTGGAGGATGTTTCTTGTGCAAAGATGGTGCCCGTTAGTATTCTGAGGGAGTTAAGTTTGTGTGCTGCTTTTGTGTTAATGGCATTCGTGTGGGGAGTTAATGTCATGTGTGTGTGACATAGGTGATGCCCAGAATGCTGGCGTTTTGGTCTGTGAGAGACACTGTCCATTCAAGGTGATTGGAGAGTGTGAGCTGGATTCGTGTCTGTTTTGGGTTAAAAAAAATGACTGCAGACTTCTGTGGAATTCAATCAATTTGGTCTGGGTGAGCCATCTTTTCAAATGTGTATTATTGTGGTGCATGTTTGATGTTGCCATTGTGGGTGTCAGGGTGTTGTGGTGTGATTGTGAGGTCTTCTGCATGCGAGAGGACCTTCTTGTTGGGGTTTATCTGAGCCAACGGGAGGTTATGTAGTAAGAGATTAAAGAGAGTTGGAGAAAGAACTGCTTCTTGGGGAACTCCATTGTAGGGCTTAAGTGTTTTAGAGGGGAAGCCATTGTGAGTGATTCTGCTACGATGGCAGGTTATATGATACTGACCAACCGCTTTTTGTCACAGTTATGGAGGGTGGTGTCAAGTATTTTCTATGAGGATGTGTCTGGGGACAGTGTCAAATGCTTTATTGATATATATATATATATATATATATATATATATATATATATATATATATATATATATATATATATATATATATATATATATATATATATGTATATATATATATATATATATATATATATATATATATATATATATATATATATATATATATATATATATATATACGAGACCCTTCTCCCAGCATGAGGGTGAGGTAGGTCAGTATGAGTCAGGGGCAGTTGGCTGCAGCCAGCCACCAGTCACGTCCTCGCGTGACGACCGATGTCTCCGGCCAATTTCCTCCCACTGGAGATTGTCCACGAGAATGACACTTGGCTCCTCGGTTAATATTCTTTTACCGTGCTATGTTATTTGGCGGGGACTCCCTACCCCATTAGCAGAAACTGTAATCATAACTCATATTATGCGTGTGACCTTGCGTACTGCGTCTACGTAGGAATGCGTATGGGGCAGTGTACTATGTGCGAGTGGGCGTATGTATATATGTATGTAGCTGTTTATTCATACATTAAGGGAGGGGAGATTTTTACACGCTAAGGGACCCCATATCGTCTCTTGAGCTCAATTTATGATCATAAAACGTATTAGCTTTGTGTATGACGTCAACATTCCTAGTCTCATAACTCGGTTTATTTCATTCGTCCACAACTCTCATGTTATGATTCTCGACGTCTTTAACAACATCTTGCTTGCTGGATTTCATGTTGTGGCCTCCGGTTGTTCCATATATGTATATCTTTCGAAGAACTGTTCATTAATACCTTCAACTGCTTTAAAGACTTCATTTTATTGATCAGGGCATTCTATATAAATATATATATATATATATATATATATATATATATATATATATATATATATATATATATATATATATATATATATATATATGAACCAGTGTTCTCATGTTGACAATGGAATCATTATTGCGCATTAAGTACTATATGATACACAGATGTAATGGTGGTTATTAATTGTTCCTGCAGTATATATATATATATATATATATATATATATATATATATATATATATATATATATATATATATATATATATATACACTCACGGCTTCTCTGGTGCATTCTTCTGACAGAGGAAAAGATAAAAAAAGTCTTTTTTACTGACAAATTTATGTTTGATATTTTTGATCCAGTAATTCAAATGTTGGTGATTTGTGACGTGATGGTTTTTCACGCTAATAGCTCTCGTAGATCATATTGTACCATCGTAGATGACCGGGTTCGATTTCCTTAAGCTAAAAGGGATAGTGCCATTAAAAGACCAACACCAACTTCTGTTTTTCTTCAAATATCCAAGACAAAATATGATCAGATGAAAACATTCTTTAGGGTAAAGCCATTGTGGTTTAAGATGGCAACACCGAACAACACTATGGTACAGCAACATAGTTGTTATCATAGTGCAATACAGAGGAATACATACAGCAATAGGCTTCTGGGGCACCATGAAGACTTCTTGTAATGACATATAACCAGCAATATATTATCTAAGGCACCATGACATACAAAGCATTTTCCTATTTTCCTTAGCCAAGCAATTGGGAATAACGATATATATATATATATATATATATATATATATATATATATATATATATATATATATATATATATATATATATATATATATATATATATATATAAGTTTTTCTTGTACAAAATATGGACGCTAGGAAGGTTGGGTGTGAGGAAACACACCTGCTGATATATATGGTAGAGGAGAAGATTTCACCCAACTTACATATAAGAGATATTGTAGGATTTTATATTTCAGTTTATTAACAAAAGAAAATTAATTGTAAAAAAAGTGTCTGTTGCATTGGTGTTATGCATCGCTTTGTATATATATATATATATATATATATATATATATATATATATATATATATATATATATATATATATATATATATATGTATATCAGAAAAAACAATATCATTAAGGTCTGTCATTTGCAAAAAAGGCACAGAATTTGTACTATTCATCTAAAGATGAAGTGGCAATTATTTTTCCATAGGACATGACGTTGGTTTGGCATAGATAATGCCAACATTCACAAATCAACACATCTGTGGAAGTGTGGAATACAGCATATAACATCTTCATCTCCTAAAACTCCAATGATTAATTACTTTCCCTGGAATACTGTGTGTTTCTACTAATGACGACCGGGTTAATAAAAGTACCTACGATAGTACGGTACCACTACACCAGGAGTAGGCCGTACGTGCTGATAAAAAGGCCGAAAGAGAGGCAGATAATTGAACCTGATGGGCACGCGAGCATTGTTGATAATGGGAGAGTCACCCTTGGAATCGTCATAATAGTCGTTTTCTGTGTTGGTCTGACCGTTGGCTGCTACGTCACGTATGTTGATGTTGTTGGAGGAAAATGAAGATGACCAACACTCAGACATGTATTCATTAAGATCGACGTTCTGACACCTGTTTGTGTAAGCAACCCTGTGAAGAAAGAGATAGAATATCTATGAAGATCGATTGTTATATTACAACAAACACATAACATAGAAATTCTCTCGTGAACATTATTACATTGCCATAAGGTAAGGGAAAGTTCCCCTGCTGATGTAAAGAAAATGGACTAATAAAGGTATTACTGTCTTCGCAGTGTGCAAATATACCCACTGTGAGCACAATTCCGAGTGGCAAATGGGATCTTTTCTCGACTCAGCATTTCCAAACTTATAAACGTGTGACACAGAACTCCCATTTCCAGCCCTTAGGAGTAAAACATAGTGCCGGTAACGTCAGATACACACACACACACACACACACACACACACACATATATATATATATATATATATATATATATATATATATATATATATATATATATATATATATATATATATATAGTCGTCAACAATGGAGGACATCTTAACATCTTAAAGATGCTACATGAACAGCCACGGAGGAGACACTCCGCCCTGAAGTTCACGTACGAACTTCGTGTGAAGAACATGATTCGCTTCCAAGATGTTCAAACAGATGGCAGAGAGAACGGCATGTATGTGTATATATATATATATATATATATATATATATATATATATATATATATATATATATATATATATATATATATATCACTAGTGTGTAAAGCCAGTCCACAGATGTGGGACAAAGTAGATATATGAATGCCAAAAAAAAAAAAAAGTGAATAGCCTGAGTTTAGGATCAAACTTCCATTTTCAGCTCATCATTATTAACTCACAACTACGAACAGAGATGATATGAAATGCTCAACACTGGACTTTTGTCTCGCCAATGGGGGTAACCAGAGCGATGCAAATTCATGCTATTAAAATGTTCATGACAGACACAATCATTGAGCAACAGATAACGAACATTTTTAGACGACACAGTGGAACATCAAAAGCCTCATTCGAACACACTTTCCATGGCATACAATAGGGATGGAGTGAGCCCAGTCTGTGACGTAGATGAATATAAGGAAAACAGGCAAGACAGTTCATATCGACGTGATGACGAAAACGCATTCTTTGCGTAACGTACGCCGCCAAACCCACAGAGGTCTCTCTCTCTCTCTCTCTCTCTCTCTCTCTCTCTCTCTCTCTCTCTCTCTCTCTCTCTCTCTCTCTATCTCTATCTCTCCCCTAAGGCTATACTGACCAAGCGGTGTATCCTGTCCCTTGGCCCTTCCACTTCTCCGTTTCCTTGATGATCTTCTTGAAGCAAGCCACGTCGTCGGTCAAGTCGTCATCCAGCAGGTCTGGAAGCGAGACAGGAAGATAGGAATAGGTTGACTCACTTATTCACGTGTGAGTATAAGTGTATGTGTGTGTGTGTGTGTGTGTGTGTGTGTGTGTGTGTGAGCTGCGTCAGTCCATGTACAAAATTAACGTTTTGGGGTTTAGCTGGAATATGAAACATCATGGTAAATAAAGACGTGGTAGAACATGCATAATGTTAATGCTACGTGAGTACTACGACGGAACACTGATGAAATTGCGTAACACACTCGTTGTGGTAGAACATAAATTCTTGTCTAATAGACTCGTGTTATTGTTACGGTGTTTGGACCGTGTACATCTTGAAAATATATATATATATATATATATATATATATATATATATATATATATATATATATATATATATATATATATATATATATATATATATATCTATGAAGGAACTTGTCAAGTCTATGTATATTCATGTGAGTTTACACAACAGTTATAGCAATGTAATATCGTAATAGTATATGCTACGACAGACTATGTTGGAGTTATCGTAGGCGTTATAAAGGAATATATCTAAGCTCATGTTTATGGATAGCACAGGCTGAAGTTTACATAAAGGTTTTGCAATATAACATGACCTAATTCATGTAGGGGTTGAGCTAGGATATTATGGATCTATCTATCTATCTATCTATCTATCTATCTATTTATCTGTCTATCTATTTATCTATCTATCTATCTATCTATCTATCTATCTATCTATCTATTTGGGTTTGTACTATGACCTCCGTAGCATATACAAGCGACATCACCAAGAACCACTTAGAATATAGTGCTTCACACATGGCTTCCGCAGAATACGTGATACAAAGCTAAGTAACTGGGTTACCTTGACTGGCTTATTCTATATCGTTTTTTACTCCACATTTTTTCTCCCCACAGACTCTCGACAGCGCGGGTTTACAACATGAGGAAGTCCAATTATCTTGATGTGGAAAAAATACACATCAGTATTCTAATACTGTGCTGTGATGTTAGCTTAGCTCGTCGATGATCGGACATACGAATAGAAAGAACTTGGGTGTATTAATTAGAAGGATGTAGGATTTCTTTCATCGAAAACCTCGTCGGGTCAGAAGGTCCAGTGGTATCTGGTATCTTCAAGGTCATACTTAGTGTAGACACTTAATACTATGGACACTCCTGGTATATATGAAGTTCCCACCTTTGACGAAGGAGGTTTGGTGTCTGAAGTTACCAGTAATGGAGAAAACTTCATAGAGAAAGGAGGTGTGATATCGGATATCCCACAGTGGTATAATACCCTCACCTAATAGTAGGGAGGTTTAGTATACTACGTAGACCCGACCAGGCATCCAACTCTGTGACAGTCGCTGACCTGGATACGACGTGAGAGAGGGGGCGTGTTCACCAAACACTCCCTCCGCTTACCTGAACACACACACACACCGTTATATTGGCGTTCTTCAGGTATTGAGGAAAACATATATAAAGAGGCTTTTGAAAGACTCACCATCTCTCTGGACAGACATATTGGGAACTATAAGACGAAGACGATTCTCCTCACCCATCAAGGCAGAGAGACTCGTCCAACACCCACTCGCTTCCACTCACTCCCTCACTCACTCCTTCGTCTCACCTGCGCATGGCATTCTGCACACGTTCTTGCCGTAGGTGTCGTCGCACCAGTACTTGTTGTTCAGCTGGAAGAGACCATAGTCCTTGCTGCCGTTCGTGTTAAAGTCGTTGACGCTGCTGGTGTCGAAGGACGACTCGTACTGGGCTATGCACACCCCTGCAGCCGAGGGAGGAGGAGGTGGAGGACCTGGTTAGTCTTCTGGTAGTGGTCGGGGTTGTGTTGGTGGTGGTGGTGACGGTGGAGTGGTAGTAGGAGGCAATGGTCAGATGATGATGATGATGATGATGCTGGTGGTGGTGGTAGTAGTGACAATAGGTGGTATTTCTACTGGTGGTGGTAAAGGAGGAGGGGGAGTGATAGTGGTAGGTGTCGGCAGTTCCGATGGTGGTTGGTAGTGGAGGTAGGAGTAAGGGTGGTGATGGTAATGACGTGGTGGGACGAGATACGAGGCACGTGTTCAGAATTTGATGATGGTGAAGGGAATGGGGAAGGAGAGGATGGTGGAGAAAGCAGGAAGGAGAATACTATGAAGGGGAATAATAGGGGGGGAAAAAGATGGTCTTTGGAAATTTGTTGTCTGTCGACGAAGATAAGCACTGACGCTTTGAAAGACAGAGAGAGAGACAGACAGAAGGCATCAGACACCATGACAGTCGCTGACCTCACCAGGCATCAACCCCTCATAACACCCACTGACATCACCAGACTTAAACCAGCCATGATATTCAACTGACATCACCAGGCATCAACGACCCATGACATCCACTGTCTTCACCAGGCATCACTAACCTATGACATCCGCTGACCTCTCCAAGTATCACCCAAACCATTACACCAGTTGACCTCACCAGGCATCAACCAAACCATGACATCCACTAACGTCACCAGGCATCAACCAAACCATGACATCCATTAACCTCACCAGGCATCAACCAAACCATGACATCCACTAACCTTCCCCCAAGCACCAAGTACCATGACACTTGCTCTTTCCCTGCCATATATATAAAACCTTATCTCCTCCAAGCATCCTGTGGCTCTCTACAGCCACCACGTCCTGGGTTGTCAACAGGAAGGGTGTCGAACTTTTGGATTCACGCGTTTAGAAGGTCAGCGGAAAACCGCCCCTCCCTCCTCTCTCTCTTTCTCTCCCTTTCCCTTCCCACCGTCCCCTCCCCCCCTTCTACCAAATAGCATATCCTACGACTCTAGAGTACTTCATGACGCCCAGTACCATGTCCGGATGTCATGAATAAACATCCTGACGCACAGGCAGCCATGCAGACGTCATGAACAAGGCGTCGGCAACCATGCAATCTGGCCAGCTGTTGGGTCAAGAGGAAATGCATGAGAAAAGTCTTGTGTTCGTACGCACTCAACTCCAGTTATTAGTGACAGAAGTGATTTGGTACATGAGTATATGACTTGATGCGTGTATGTGATGAGTTGTGCATGATATACATGTGATATTATGTTAATGATATATATATATATATATATATATATATATATATATATTACCAACAGCCAGGATCGAACCCGGGACCCCTGTGCAAGAGGCAGGCATGCTAACCGCTAGGCTATGGCTAGCGGTTAGCATGCCTGCCTCTTGCACAGGGGTCTCGGGCTCGATCCTGGCTGTTGAAGGTTTGTATGTTCTATGAAGGTGCGCGTTCATATGCACTTTATTCGTATATGTATATATATATATATATATATATATATATATATATATATATATATATATATATATATATATATATATATATATATATATATATATATATATATATATGATCTATGGTATACTCTGGTGATGATTTCCTTGACGTGTATTCGCTAGTCCTAAAATGTATGTTATTTCCTTCTTAATGATCCCTCAGCTTGTGTGTATTTGTATACATGAGGCCTGACACTTCACGCAGGTCATTTTGACAGCTGTGAAACCCCCAAACCCAGTTCTGTCTTTTCAACTTTCATGTCAGAAACTTCTTCCATAACATTATGTAGGCTGAATACCCAGAGACAGAGAAAATGATGGAATACAAGAAATTTGATGAATACTCAGACAGACAGACATATTCATGTACTACAAGTTATCTACACGGGTCATAATCTTAATTCAGCATACGTTTGGTGAATTGGGTGTAAGTTAATCACGAGCTGCTCGCAAAATGCTTCTAACTCGCCAGCAGAGAGACGGAAATGATCAAGATCAAATATGATATGTTCACGCACATTTCTTGACGTCCTCTCTGCTTACGCCATACACCTTCTCCAGCAGTGACGCCAGCTCACACTTCTCGAAGATCTTGCCCGTGGAGACGCCCAGGACGGTCGCCACCAACACCAGGGACACGAACATCCTGCCAGATAAGGGAAGATTAGAAGGTCTCTCTCTCTCTCTCTCTCTCTCTCTCTCTCTCTCTCTCTCTCTCTCTCTCTCTCTCTCTCTCTCTCTCTCTCTCTCTCTCTGTGTGAGCGAGATATTTGAGAGGACACAGAGAGATGATGAAGAAGCAAGATGGTAAAGAGATTAAACATACACACACACACACACACATACACACACACATACACATACACACACACACGTCATCCATCGTGACATAGGAGGACAGGGAGGATGGTTATGGGACATTGAAGTCCGATGTGAACTCTTCCTCTGCAACGTTTCGGTAACACACTCTCTGAGGAAACACATGCTAACATTATGGGTAAAAACGCAAGCTTCTCTGACCTTTGGAAACGTTGCTTCATGGGTATGGAAAGTAAAAGGCAACTTGCATTGGTTGTTTCCAGAATTCCAGAATCTCCCATCATATATATATATATATATATATATATATATATATATATATATATATATATATATATATATATATATATATATAATTATTTTAATTTATTATCATTTGTCGCTGTCTCCCGCGTTAGCGAGGTAGCGCAAGGAAACAGACGAAAGAATGGCCCAACCCACCCACATGCACATGTATATACATACACGTCCACACACAGCACATATACATACCTATACATCTCAACGTATACATATATATACACACACAGACATATACATACATGCACATGTACATAATTCATACTGTCTGCCCTTATTCATTCCCGTCGCCACCCCGCCACACATGACCTGACAACCCCCTCTTCCCCCGCATGTGCGCGAGGTAGCGCTAAGAAGACAAAAAAAGGCCACATTCGTTCACACTATATATATATAATGTATATATTTAGCTATGGCTTGTGTGTGGATGTGAGCGGATGTGGCTATTCTTCATTTGTTTCCGGGCGCTGCCTCGCTGATGCAAGGTGACGGTGTCGATTGTAGGGGCAAAAGAAGGAAATGTTTATGTTAATTTTTTTTCTTTTCCTTCATGTATTTCTGCTGTTTCCTGTGGGGCGGGATGGGGTTGGGAATGGATGAAGGCGAAGAAGTATGAATATGTACAAATGTATATGCGTGTATATATATATATATATATATATATATATATATATATATATATATATATATATATATGTATATATATATATATATATATATATATATATATATATATATATATATATATATATATATATATATATATATATATATGTATGTATATATATACCACAGGTCGGCTTCGAACCCTGGGTAGGGCGTCCGGCTGCCTCGGCCACACGTAGGTTAACACACACACACACGCTAGACTTCTAGTGTTTTTACGCGTGTCCCACCCTCATCTCGGTGGCATGGCCTTTAATCTCACGCGGCTCCGTCAACCGTACGTAGATCCCACGTCTCATAAGGCCTCCTCACTCCACCTTTCCCCCTACCACCACTCCCTCTCTCTCTCTCTCTCTCTCTCTCTCTCTCTCTCTCTCTCTCTCTCTCTCTCTCTCTCTCTCTCTCTCTCCCTTCCCCATCCAGACCAACTCCCTAACCCACCTGCCGAACACCCCCTTACCCCTCTTCCTCCTCCTCCTCCTCCTCCTTCCACGTAGCCCACCTGCCCCCGCCACTCATACAAGGAAACCTGTTAATCAGATAATACTGCTTTACACCCATTAAACACAGGCTCTCAAGAAGAAGAAGAAGAATGCCCCCCTTTTCCCTCCCTCCTCCCATTAAGTAGTCCTCCCGTAAATCTCTTCTCGCTGACGCCCCTCACTACCTGCATCCTAAGCGGAATGAGCACCACGTCTTACCCTTGAGACGCTGCTGGTAATGGGACTTGAATGAATTACTACCTTGACGGTCGTATTTTCCCCTAAGGGTTGCGTGCGTAGTGTCGTAATACGACTTGCGAAAAAACAAGATCCCTTCACCTTGGTGGGGGTTTGGAGATGATGACTTGAATGACTACCTTGGCGTTCGTATTTCCCCGAAGGGTTGCGAACGAAGTGTCGCAATACGACTTGCGAAAAACAAGGTTCCCTTCACCTTGGTGAGGGGTTTGGAGATGATGGCTGGCCAGCTGCTGCTGCTGCTGATGAGGAGGAGGAGGACGAGGCTGGGCTAGGGATCGGAACCCACCTACCCTCCAAGGTGACCCACGGTGTGTGAGGCGGGAACCCCCTAGGCAACAGATATCTGCTCCTTTTAGGAGACATAGTGCTGCGCGGAGTGTCCATACCAAACCTACGACACGTTAACCAGGGTCGGTGACCCTCCCCTTCCTTCCTCTCTCTCTCTCTCTCTCTCAGGTGGCGGGGCAGCCAGCGACCAGGAGGGTGTAGGGTACTACCCTCCTGGTCGTCAGCGGGAAGGGAAGGTTAGTGACGGCTTAGCGAGACAGTACTTCAGTGAATGTCACTTTCCACGCCATAGACTCAGGGAAAAATCTCTTCCTCCTGCCTTTAACCTACGTGTGACCAACAGACGAAGGTTCAGTCTCACAACCGTGCACTCTAGGCTTCTCAAAACGCCATCACACTTGGCAACACGTAACTCCCACGACCCGTTTTCTGTAACAGTATACCTCCCCTGTGACGTGAGCTACTCGCTAGCTCTGCCTTTTGGGCAAAATGATCGTAATAATCGTAAGTCAGCGAGAAGATAATTCTTGCTCCTAGTGGAAGGAAAATCTATCAACACATCGGAGAAGTAATTAATATAATCCCACCAAAGGACAAAGATGAAAATGTAATTGATAATACCATAGCCTCCTCCAATGCTTGAGCTAACACGTCGTCCACACAACAGCATAATAGGCAACGTGTTATAATCACCCCCCAGTTCTCACCCTCGTTCGTTATCAATACCCAGTTCTCACCCTCGTTCGTTATTAAGACCCAGTTCTCACCCTCGTTCGTTATCAATACCCAGTTCTCACCCTCGTTCGTTATTAACACCCAGTTGTCACCCTCGTTCGTTATTAACACCCAGTTCTCACCCTCGTTCGTTATTAAGACCCAGTTCTCACCCTCGTTCGTTATTAAGACCCAGTTCTCAACCTCGTTCGTTGTTATGACCCAGTTCTCACCCTCGTTCGTTATTAACACCCAGTTGTCACCCTCGTTCGTTATTAACACCCAGTTCTCACCCTCGTTCGTTATTAACACCCAGTTCTCACCCTTCGTTCGTTAACCTTAGCTTGACACCTCGTTGACCTTGACGGCCCGCTGTCTCGAGGGGCCGAGTATGACATGGGAGCTATGTTATGTGTCACACTCACAAGAGGACAGATGATCTGGGTAGTCGAGATCTCTTTGTCCTCGATGATGAAGTTGTTGCCATTGTCCTCAAGTTACCGTACTGAAGTAGGCGAGTCGTCGTGGTTGGTGGAAGGTGTGTGTGTGTGTGGGGGGGGGAGTCGTCATCAGACTCGGGGGGCCTGAGTCTTTGCATTCCATAGATCACACTAGCATACTGAAGGAAACACCACCTCTCCCTCCCTCAAGCTGCTAGACCTTAACTCCTCCTTCGCAAGGATTAACGTATTTTTCCCCTCATTGAAGCACGGGAGGCCTACTCGTTTTGTGAAGCATTGGTCGTACTTTGGGGGAATTGATACGACTCCATTACAGGTGGGAGGATGGAGGAAATGAAGTTGGGACACACGTAAGATCACTAGAAGTTAAAGTGCAGGGCATGAAGAAGGATGAGCCAAGAGGAGAGAGAGACAGTTAGTGGATGAGTGTGGTGTCATTTCTTAACGTCTGAGAGAGAGAGAGAGAGAGAGAGAGAGAGAGAGAGAGAGAGAGAGAGAGAGAGAGAGAGAGAGAGAGAGAGAGAGAGAGAGAGATCGTTGTACCGGATCCCAGGCTGACAGTGTTTGACTCCCTTGAGTACGAGGGGTCGACCCCTCTGGTATGATGGCGACAGTCTAGCTTTAACCCTGGTCAAGAACCAGGTCGTCATCTTCAATGGGGGGTCGTGCCGCCACCGTGCCCAGTGGTCGTACCTTCGTGATCAAGTGGTTAACGTAGTCGTGTAGCCTTATATGCACACGATGACCTGTTTTTTTCAATTACCAGATATCATAAGGATGTTCTGAGGAATGATGGTTTTGCCTGCCGTGCTGCGTCGTTACTGGGAGTGAGGCAAAGAGGAGAAAATATCAAGAATTATCTAAATAATCTTCAGCGATACAAAGAGGAATATCTTTCCTTCAGAGCCGTGTTAGCGTCAAAGTAAAACCTTTTGTGTAAAAGAGACATAACTCAAGTAAAGTCCACGTTAGAGTTATAGATCTTATGCCATTTGGTTATTAAGATGTTGGGTAACAACTGTTGTTGCGTCTGACCTAACACTTCTTCATACCTGGTCAGGAGTGGAGGTGGTTAGGTCGGGGAGGGAGTGAGGGAGGGAGTGAGGGAGGAGGACTGTTCACTGTAAAACGAGTTCTAGCGCTGAGGGTCGACCGGGTGAGGTTATGACTGTTGCTGTAAATAGTTGGGGAGGAGGAGTCGCTACTGTTTTACCCGCGGGAGCTGTACAAGTCCAGCGGGTTCGGCAGGTGCTGGGTGAGGAGGAGGAGGAGGAGGAGGAGGAGGAGAAAAGATCCCGAGGAAGAAGGTATGATGGAGGAATCTAAAGGAAGGATGGGAAGGGAGTCCTTAGAATAGAGTTAGAGGGACGCTAAGACAGAAGTTGAGGGAGGGTTCCTCTGGTGTAGCATAAGATCAGTAAGGAGGAGTAGGTTCCAGGGAGCTTATAAAGGAAGTATGAGATACCATCACATCACAACGGAAGCGGACAAAAGTCTCGTAGTGGTGAGGGTTCATGGTTAACTACGCTGTATCTAATGGGGAGGACTGGTGGTTAGCTGTATCTTATCCAG
Source organism: Panulirus ornatus (assembly GCF_036320965.1). NCBI lineage: Eukaryota > Metazoa > Arthropoda > Malacostraca > Decapoda > Palinuridae > Panulirus > Panulirus ornatus. The sequence goes on from NC_092224.1 coordinate 30,980,562, forward strand.
TGGAGAGGGCTGTTCGTTGGTTGTATCATATCAGGTGGAGAGGGTCGATAGTTGGCGGTATTATATCCAGTGGAGAGGGATGGTATTAGGCTGCATTATATCCAGTGGAGAGAGCTAATGGTTGGCTCCATTATGCCTAGTGAAGTGGGGTAATGGTTGGCTGCAGTATATCCACTGGAGACGGTTAACTGCTGACTCCATTATATCTGGTGAAGAGGGTTGGCTCCATCGTACCTAGTGGGGAGACCTAATGGTTGGCTGGATTATATCTAGTGGAGATGACTGATGATCATTTGCTTCATATCAAGACATAGAGAAAATGCTGAAGAAGCTACTTGGTTGTGTGAGGTCTCTGACCTGATCAATGATACATCTTACCGGCGCAGGATTCGTTCGAGAAATGCAACTTCATGCCTGAGAGCGAACAGCGAACAGATCAACGGAAGAAGTGGATTCGAGAGATTGTGATAACCAGGAAAATATCACGACTGAGTTTTGTCTGGTGAATGTTATTACTCCGTTAGTTCAGCACAGAACGTAATCTGTTGTTCTTTCCCTCTTGAAAAAAAAGGAAAACAAGATTATTTTTTCATATTTTTTTTTCTTTGCCTTTCAGGAATACGGTGTCTTAGATCTACTGACTCTGTGTGTGTGTGTGTGTATGAGAGAGAGAGAGAGAGAGAGAGAGAGAGAGAGAGAGAGAGAGAGAGAGAGAGAGAGAGAGAGAGAGAGAGAGGTCGTCAAAGAGGCAAGACAAGACAGACGGAGAGAGATTACCCAAAAATGCTGTGAGATGGCTGGCGTTCAGATCAAATAAAGGTGGAAAGAGGAAGGGGGTGGAAAGCGCATCACTGGTTTACCTCACAAAACATCTTCGTGGAACTTCAGAGTCAAAACTCGACATCCTCCTCCTTTGCGAGACGAGACCGACTCAGGCCAGAGTCATCACACGTCCTGAATACCCAGACGACATGAAGCGGTGGTGCCACAGAGCAACAGCGGCAAGGCGAATGCACTTTGAAACCTGTTCATTTACTAGAAAAAAAATGTAAAGGAAAAAAAAGAGAAAACTTGTTCGGAAGACGAATAAAAAACCCTTTAATGTCGGGGTCACACAAGTGCGAAGTGCCTTAGAGGTGATTCTTACTGTTATAAGAATTATATTTGTCTCCAACGGTTACTCTCATAAGAACCATATTTGCCTCACAGGACTGAAGGCACTGTGGTGATAACCAGCTATAAATAACAAGGACTCGCGCGGAGACAAGAATATTAGAACCCAGGATGAACGATTGGGGGATAAGGAGGCTCATGTGATCAAGGTGAGGATGATGAGGGACAAGAGCCAACCTCACGCCATCATAACCTCCTCCACTCTATGAACGACAACCTCACGCTATCATAACCTCCACTCTATGAACGACAACCTCACGCCATCATAACCTCCACTCTATGAACGACAACCTCACGCTATCATAACCTCCTCCACTCTATGAACGACAACCTCACGCTATCATAACCTCCACTCTATGAACGACAACCTCACGCTATCATAACCTCCTCCACTCTATGAACGACAACCTCACGCCATCATAACCTCCACTCTATGAACGACAACCTCCCGCCATCATAACCTCCACTTTATGAACGACAATGATAACTGTGTCGGTCGCTAACGGTATCTTCGTCCACGTAACTTGAGAAGAAATTGATAACCAGAACACTCTAACGTAGGTGTGAATTGTCGAGTTTTTATTCATTCAGTTTTCTTTTTATTTTTTTGCCTCGTGATATCGTTCGTGCAGACGACAGTTCTCTTAATGTCACTCGTAACCTGACCACTGGGTAGAGCGAGTCTGTCTTCGCCTGACCACTGGGTAGCGAGAGAGTCTTCGCCTGACCACTGGGTAGCGAGAGAGTCTTCACCTGACCAGTGGGTAGCGAGAGAGTCTTCGCCTGACCACTGGGTAGCGAGAGAGTCTTCGCCTGACCACTGGGTAGCGAGAGAGTCTTCGCCTGACCACTGGGTAGCGAGAGAGTCTTCGCCTGACCACTGGGTAGCGAGAGGGTGCATTCAACCTAAACCAGGCAAGTGGATTGGAAGAGATGGTCGGGAAATCAAATACTTTCCCTCATAAACTCGACCGTATCTACAAACCTAAGATCGTCTTAAAACCTCTTATGCACGACTCTAAGGCCTTGGGTATGATGGCAAGACCTTTGACCTCCACTGGGGATAAGATAACAGTTCAGGTCATCAAGGATGATAACATCTTGTTCAAGAGTCCTATTGTGCTCGAAGGTGTGAAATCCAGATGATCCCCTGAGGCAATCACACATCGTTTATCAAGTAAGGTTATGTCATTGGGATTAAGTGAAGTCAAAAGACTGATGAAGGGATTTAAAAAAGGGTGAAGGGCTTTCTGGCTACAGGTACCGGTGTCGAGACCATTTAAAGGCCATTTGAATGTATCCAGAGAAGGATCAGTAGTGCTAAGATGTGTGGAAGTCTCAAGGAGATTCGTCAGAAACCGCAAACGTGTCTCGAATTTCAAAACGTTCGTCCAGGCCAAGAGATGAGGCACGTGACCTTCTCACTGACACTGAATGGCCCTAGTTAGATAGTGTCGTCCCCCGAGGCCACTGTATGTACGTGCGAAGGTCAAGAACCTCTTCCCTCGGCCGGAATGAATGGACGAGGAGGAGTCAAAGGTCGAAAACTCGGAAGCTTGGCTGAACTCCAGGTGAGCCTGGGGCAAGGTATGGGCGGGAGGAGATACCGAGGTAAGGTAGGAAATAACTCGCAGGCTGGGGAGCACCGAAGGCTGTATCTGAGGGTGATGCTGATGTTTCTTGCTGCCTGCCGCTGCTGACGCAACAGGCCCAAGTCTTCCTGATCCTCCGACTTCCCGCTGTATGCTGCTTAAGACGCAGTATACAAGTTTTCCCATTGTTGCTTTATTGTTCACGTGCTAGCTTCGACGCGATAGTGTTGGTCGATGCTATCATCTCAGAGAGAGAGAGAGAGAGAGAGAGCAGCGATGGCATGTGTAAGAGGAGAGAGTGGGATGTGGAAGGTAGAACTGTAGGTGAGAAAGGGCAGCGAGTGGTGGGATGAACTAAAGTTGCTAATGAAAGAGAAAAGAGAGGCGTATAGGCGGTACTTACAGGGAAGGGGTGCAGATGATTGGGATACGTACAAGAGAAAGCGGCAGGAGGTCAAGAGGAAAGTGCAGGGATTGCATGGAGGGAAAATGAGAAATAGAGTGAATGATTATCTGTAAACTTCAGGGATGATAAGATGTTATTGGAGGAGATTGATATTATGAGAAAAAACAATAGAAAAATGGGAACATCGGTGGAAGGGGCAAGTTAGAAAGGGATGACAGGTAGTAATGAGATTAGGAGCTCAAGTGAGTAGTTTGAAGGAATTCTGAATGTGCATGATGATGTGCTTAGGACTGGAAGGTATGCGAAGTGAGAGTGTCATGGAAAGTGACTTGGTGAAGAGAGAAGAGGTAGTGAAAGCCTTGCGGAAGATGAAATGCGGCAAGGCGGCGTGTGTAGACGGCATTGCAGTTGAATATCTAAAGAAATAAGATGTCTCTGTTGTTGACTGCTTAGTTAGGATTTTCAATGCATGTATGAATGATGGTGAGGTGCCTGAGGATTAGCGGAATGCATGTAAAGACAAAGGGGACAAATATGTCTTCAAACTACAGGGGTATGAGTTTGATGGGTATACCTCGTAGAATGTATGGAAGAATGGTGACTGACAGGTTGAAGGCATGAACAGCATCGGACTGGGGAGGATCAGAGCGAATCTCGGAGTAATAGAGGATATGTGGTTCAGGTGTTTGCTCTAAAGAATGTGTGAGAAAAACGTAGAACAACAAGTATTTGTATAGCATCTCTGTCTTTCTTTTTCCTGCGGGTTCTTGTTCATTGATCATGCTGAGCACTACCATCCTATACACTGAGCACAACCACTATTCCCTTACACTAAGCTCCACCACCCCCTTACACTGAACACCACCATCCCTTACACTGAGTACCACAACCCCTTCCACTGAGCACCACGGTTCATTCCACTGAGCACCACGGTTCATTCCGCTGAGCACCACGGTTCATTCCACCCCACGAAGTACCATCACTTCTCTCTCTCTCTCTTCCAAACCAGCCCCTCATAGCGAGCAGTATACCCAGGTCTCGACTCTCAGACACCTCTCACACGGGGCACCACACACACAAACACCCTTCTCCTCCTCCTCCTCCTGCTTACCTCATCTCGTCGAGTTGTGTTCAGGGTTCTCGCTCGGGGTCTGGGTCGCCTCGTCCGCACTCTAGCACGTCCCGTGGGCTAACATACAGCAGGCCACAGGGACACCCAGCTTTATATGCTCGACGCGGGGACCCCGAGCGCGAGTTTGTATTTGTTTTTTTGTGACCCTCAAGATTAGCAAGGTTATCTACCAAACTTGTCTGATCGAGACTCTCAAGAACTGGACAATCCAAAGTCGACCTGAACGTTATCTAGTTTATTCTACGCCAGTTGAAATCCGATTGTGTTCAAGACGTTCTGTTGATGGAGGCTGATAAGGATCCTATCAAACCTAGGAAAGATATTAAGGTTTCTGGAAACCTCAGAGAACGGACGGCTTTAGAAGACACACCCGTTTCCTATATGTTGAAGTTCGAACACACACACACACACACACACACACACACACACACACACACACACACACACACACACACACACACACACACACACACACACACACACACACACAAGATCACGTAATAGCGACTGGTTCATTTTCCAGCCACTTTTTTTTTTTTCTTTTTACTCTACGTGGTACTTAAGTTTGCCGAGGCGTCTGTGTGTCTGTTTGTTCGCTAACACGTTCTTGTGTCGCGTGGCGGGGATTACCGCTACATCGTGAGATGTCTTGGCGGACTGTCTGATGCAGGTGGCACTGAAGGATTTAGAGGAGTGTTCGTGATGATGATGACGTCATCATGGCTGTTGATACACGGTGATACTAGGAAGGGATTGAACATTTACCATCTCGCTCAACTGTGAGAAAAAGTTTATCAATTGAAAAAAGCCCTTTAGCGAGATGGGACAATCCTTCAGTGCGAGGGTATGATCCTTGAGCACGAGGGTACGACCCTTGAGCACGAGGGTACGACCCTTGAGCACGAATGGATGATCCTTTAGTACGACGGTACGATCCTTGAGCACGAGGGTACGACCCTTGAGCACGAGGGTACGACCCTTGAGCACGAATGGATGATCCTTCAGTACGACGGTACGATCCTTGAGCACGAGGGTACGACCCTTGAGCACAAGGGTACGACCTTTGAGCACGAGAGTCGAAGGGCAAGCCATCATGTTTAATGGTCATACATCTGGAGAGAATGAGTAAGGAGAGGTTGACGAAGAGTATATATGCGTCAGAAGTGGTGGGGACAAGGAGAAGCGGGAGATCGAATTGGAGGTGGAAGGATGGAGCGAAAAAGATTTTGAGCGATCGGGGCCTAAACATACAGGAGGGTGAAAGGCGTGCACGGGATAAAGTGAACTGGAACAATGAGGTATACATGGATCGATGTACGAAGCGTCCGGAGAAAATCATGGAAAAGTGTGTGGGTCCTGGTTATGTATACGGAGATGTGGTTGCAATGCATTATACATGACAGAATGAATCTGAGCGAATGTGGCCATTCTTTGTGTGTTCCTGGCTCTAAATCGCTAACACGGAAACGGCGATCAAGTGTAGCATAGAGTTGAACCAAACCTCCCCTTGACACCAAGAACCTTTTAGTTCTCCCTTTCAATGATAATTTTACTTTGCTTCCCATGTTGCTTAGATCCTTTAATGTAAATGTTGCCTTCAGCAACGACAGTACTATAAAGAATATCTTAATCAGGAACTCACCAGAAAGTTCTGCAGGATGCATCTATAGAGTAACATGTAGATTTTGTGATAATTCTTATGTTGGACAGACTGGTAAAGATCTCTCTGTTAGACTTAAGCAACATTGTCTATAAACAGACTAAAGTGTCGAACACACCCTCATAGGAAGCCACTCACTGCCCCTCCCTTCCTACAGCTATACATGTCTTATCCTTCCGGCTGAGACCCCCTCCCTGCATTCAGTAAGTTTCTATATTTACTGCATATTTGTTGCAGCTTTCGCTAGGTACCTCTTTGATCTCTAATGAGTGTTTTCTCCAGTTTCATAAATACCGAATATAAGCCACTTTATCTAAGTATTTC